>NC_065446.1:54912090-55212090 GCF_917563875.1 Diabrotica virgifera virgifera
TATTGTGTTTACCTAATACTGCAACACTAATAATTTAATGGAACGTACACAAAAGGTTGGGGGGGTTTAAGGGAACGAAACCTCCATAAAATTTTTATGGGGTGCACAAAATTTCACTTTACTTTTTTTTAAGATGTTGCAAACTATAAGTATGCCACATGTCCATTCTCAATAAAAAATCTCTAAGAGTTTTCGATATATGAAAAAAAAATCGATTTTCAGTTTTTAACTTCAAAGGGCTGTAACTTTTTTTGTGTGCACTATTGTATATAGGTAAGTGAGGTTCAATCAACCAATTTTTGACCCCATAATCTGTGGTATAATTTATGACCAATCTTTTTGGGACACCCTGTATAATATAGACAACGTAAACAGTCCTTTTAGTCCGTAAGCAGTTTTTTTGCGTATAAAAAGCGAATTTCCCGTTTTCATTAGTATCTGCTAACATTATTTTACACGACAATAAAGTTAACCTTTCATATTTTTTGTGTACAAGGTAACCTCAATAATGTCACCTAGTTAAAGGTTTTCCAAGCTTTAATAGCTACCGCAAAATACCAAGAAAAGTATTGGTAGTTTTATGTGAAAGTCCCTAAAATATAAAGCTAATTTAGGGACTAATGCGTTCTGTTCTGAGCAACTTAAAAAGTAAATGTCTAGTCAACCCGTCATTTAAGATTTTATGACAATGGGTCCAGAATAATGTGGGATAATAAAAAGTAGCATAAAGATATGTTTACTTTGTGTGCTAATGTTAAATTTATTAGATATGTAAGTTTCCTGGTATATCAGATAATATATACTGGTATATCAGATAATAATGTATATACTGCTTTTAATTTAACTGTAGTATTAGTTTTACTATTTTATTTCTGTTACTTTAAACACATCCCGTTGTGTATTTAACTCAATATTCCATCAACCTATTTTCAGTAAGATTTATGTTTGTTGGACTTGTTTGTGAGACCTGTTTTGTAAACACACGTTTATAATTTACAGTCGATTTAAGCAAATAACCGCTAAATTAAAGCCTTTTAATAGCTAAGTTGTAATAGTGCAGTGATATAAAACACCAAGAACTGAACTGTGAGTAAAATTTTCAATATTAACTGCATCTAGGCGACTTTTATTAGGCTGATTAAGGTTAAAAATTCAGATCCACACGGTTGAAAATTAATAAGCTAGCAAAAACTCGCCTGGCGATTAGTGAATTTTAACAAAAAGGCACAGTCGGCCTGAAAAAAATGTTTTGGACAATAATTATATTTAACAAAATAACTTTGCAATTTTGAATATTTTACATATAATGTCACAACCAACATTTACAAATCAATCTTCATCTACCAACGCTCACCCAGATAATACTGATAGCTCCAATTTAAATAATATGAGTACCTCCAACGCATCTTATGCAAGCACTGTCTCACAAAATATCTACAAGTATCCTAACAAGGAGCAGGCAAATATCTTCGGCTCCATTCAGGGAGCAAAACTTCAAGATTATCTTCTCCAATTGGGACCTCTGGTAAAACCAAAAAACATCACTTTCTGTAGCAGAATTTCACACAACAGAATATGTGTTTATCTAACCAATAAATCACTGGTCGACGAGTTTTTAACTAATCATGGTCAAATTGTTGTAAATAAGGAAATCATCAAAGCAAGACGAATGATTTCACCAGCGGACAGACCAGTATTATCGAATGTAATCCCAACATGAATCTCTTGTAACCTTACTGGAAAATATTGGATTAAAATTAATTTCTCCAATAAACTTTCTTAGAATAGGTGCATCAAATCCTGAATACCAACACATACTCAGCTTCAGAAGACAGGTGTATATCGCTTCTTCCCCAGATATTATCATAACCGAATTCTTAAAAATAACACATGAGAATCTATCATACCAAATCTTTTTAACCGTAGACAGTCAACGCTGCTTCACCTGCAAACTATATGGTCATGTTGCATCCCAATGCCCTTCTGGCAATATTAACCCAAATACCTAACAATCATCACAACCCACACATAATATTCAAATCTGGCCAATAACTCAACCTGAAGAAACATTTTCTAATGACTTAAATTCTCACACAATAAATAATATTCTACCCGAAAGTTCCTCAGTAGTAGAAAATTCTGCAAAAGTCGCCAATACTTCTTTAATCACATCCAATCTGGTAACAAATCCAGATCGCACTGCTCAATCTGAAGATATCCCAGCCTCGGATAAAACTTCTAATTCAACAACTTCATCCGAAACAAAACGAACAGCTGAAGAGCTACTCCAGAAGAACAAACGCCACATAATACTTCTACATTCTCTCTTCTCCAAACAGTCGTATAGAAAAAAACCCAAATCTAATACATCAGATCAAGAAATAGAACTTACTGAATCCATTATAAATTATATCGACTCCCATTCTCCTCCCTTCATAATCAACAGCCATCGGTTTAAACAGCTCCTAGAAAATACATACGGATCGAAGGATGTTCTTAGCATTGCTGAAGACTTCACAGAAGATTATCCAAAATTAATAGATATGTTAGCAGAACTCCATCCCCACTCAAACACTAAGAAGCTAAACACTCGTGTCACAAGGCTAAAAAACAAATTACGAAAGCAATCCAAAAATTTAAGTGATACCCAATCTGATATCTCAAACCCATCTCAAGAGACCCAATAAATAGATTCGAGTCATTACTCCAGTGGAACTTAAATGGGTACTATAGCCGTTTAAATATGCCACAACATATCATAGCCCTCCATTCACCGGACATATTGTGTTTACAAAAAACTCACTTCCGAGACGAAAATGTCCACAAAATGAGGGGATATAATGAATTCGTTAAAAACCGAAATGTACAAGTTGCGAGGGGAGGCGTAGCAATTTACGACTCAAAGAATCTACAAGCGACACAACTGACCTAGAAAGTCATATTCACGAAGCATTTGCTACTAAAGATAAATGTCTAATAATTTATTTTAACATTAATAAAGCCTTTGATTCTACATGCCATAAAATCATCCTAAATAAACTACATCACTGGGGATTGAAAGGAAATATAATAAATTTCATAGGCAATTTTTTATCTCGAAGAGAATTCCAAGTCTGAATTTCTGGAACAATATCATCAACCAAGAAACAATTAAACGGCACCCCACAAGAATCAATTCGCAGCCCAACTTTATTTTTAAATGCTATGAATGATGTCTTAAAAGACTTAAAGAAACCAGTTGTAGCCAGACTTTGCGCAGATGACATGATAGTGTTTATCAAGGGAAGATATCTTAGCACCATGGCTCAAAGCCTTCAGCAGTGCATAACATTCTTCGAACGAATTTTTCCCCAAACAAAACAAACTGCATATTATTCTCAAAAATAAACATAACAGAACAGCAACGACCATCAATATTCTTATACAACCAGAAACTAAGCTATACTCCACACATAAATTTTCTGAGTATGATATTCGACGAACGTCTGTCGTGGAAAAATCATATTCAAACACTAACTCTTTCATGCCAAAAGGGCTTAAATTTATTAAGATGCTTAGCAAACAAGTCTTGGGGATCTGATGGTCTAATGCTGCTAAAAATATACAGGCCTTGTTCGATCGAAAATTGATAATGGATGTATTGCATAAACATCTGCTCGCCCTTCAATATTAAAATGCTTAGATACTATACACAACACCGCATTAAGAATAATTCTAGGGGATTACAGGACAACGCCTGTAGAAAGCCTATACTGCGAACTGGGCAAACCAGCTCTATCTTTCAGATGACAAATTCTTAGTTTATCATATGCCTCAAGAATAGCATCACTACCATCAGTTGCTGCTCATAAAACACTTTGTGTAATCGTTTCAAATCAACTTTTCAACATAGTACCTCTCCATCACCCTTTTTTGTTAGAATTCACCGGTATATAATATCAACGTTAAATCTCCAAAATTTCCCCAGAACGTGGTTAATGAATGAACACAGCATTCCTCCATGGATTATCAAAACCCCACATGTAAACACCCAATTGACGTAATATAATAAATATGAAACCAATCCACGTCTTATATATCAAAATTATAAACAAATAGTCTCAAATTATAAAAATTACACTCACTTATTCACTGATTCGTCTAAGTCTTCCCAAGGAGTAGGAGCAGCAGTATTCATAAACAATGAAACCAAAACTCAGTTTCTACAGTATCTTAAATGGAGAACTTTATGCCATATTACAATCGTTAAAGCACATTTCCAATGCACAAACCAAACACTCTATAATAATATCTGACTCACTCAATTCACTAAGACTTATACAAACTTTCACGAAAACTCCTATAGCCATATTAATCAAAGAAATATTGCACAGTCTGCATTAAACAGACTCAAACATAGTTTTTCTATGGGTTAAAAATGGAAAACATCTACAAGCAAGTTAAGAGACGTTAAAGAAGATACTGGTCCTTGGAATCCACATACAATCAACACATCGAACCAAGTAATCTTATCTCGTCTTCGGTTAGGACACTGTAAACTTACTCATTAGCATCTTATTACCCATACCGAAGCACCAAAATGCAGAAGATATATTTTACCATTATCAATAAAACATATGCTAACAAAATGTGATGAATTTGCCGCTTACAAACAATCTATATCTGGTTATTCAAACAATATTAAAGATATTCTTAACCTGCAAATCGACTGTAAACCTCTTTTCCAATTCCTTAATAAATGTAACCTAGCAAATAAGATTTAATTGTACACAATTTCATACTTTTGTAAACTTATTAATTTGTATTCTCGTTACCCCGCTAATGACCTTCGTGGTTAATGCGGTTATTTTCTAAATAAAAAAAAAAAAGATTTATGTTTAGTCCGGTTTGCTCCAAATTTTATTATTACTGTCAATAATAAATATTTTAAGTATTTAAGCACCTAAATCTAGAAGCTACCTTTCAATTTAGTATGCGTGTCCGACCTCTTTTTTTATTTTATTATTTTTTATTTAATATGGTTTGCTTACCGTACCTAATCTTTAATAACGTTTATTTTTGGTTTGTTTTCTTGTTGATAAAATATCATTGGTTATTTAAATTAGTATAATCTGTCCTCAAATATTTAAGCGCTCGTTCGACAGAATTTTTTCTAATTAGTATTAGATTAGGGACAAAGTTGTACATCTATATTTATTATTTAATTAAATACTTTCCGTATTTCTGTATGAGTGATATCTTTATAATATAGTCCATTCATTGACACTAAAAAAAAATGCAAAACCTCCAAATTTTAAAGAACCACTTGGATTGACATGAGATTTAGCATACACATAGCGAACATGTCAAAGAAAAAAAAGTGGTATTGTACCCATATGTGCCTTTCCCCTGGGGGTGAGTTTTACCACTTCTTGAAGGTGAAAAAATATACGATCAAAATAAGTCCGGAAATGGATAAACTAACTAATTCTAAACAACTTTTATTTCTATAACGTTGTTTCACAAAGTTAATACTTTTCGAGTTATTTGCGAGTGTATATTCATTTTTCAACAAAAAAA
The DNA here is from genome assembly GCF_917563875.1 of Diabrotica virgifera virgifera. Taxonomy (NCBI): domain Eukaryota; kingdom Metazoa; phylum Arthropoda; class Insecta; order Coleoptera; family Chrysomelidae; genus Diabrotica; species Diabrotica virgifera. The sequence continues at coordinate 54,917,650 of NC_065446.1, forward strand.
AAAACACTTTTTAAACGGTTTTTCACAAATAACTCAAAAAGTAAGTGTCTTATCGAAAAAAAGAATTCGTAGCAAAAATGTATCTTATAAAAAAAGTGAAAAAAAATGCTGTATGTATGAGGTCTCTAGACCCAGTAACAGTAGATTTGTATATTCGTCTAACATTTCAAATTGAAATAATAAAAAAAAAACACTTTTTGGGGAAAACTAATTTCAACTTTTTTAAAGTGCTTAAAAAAAGCTTTACTTTTGTGTTTTTAAAATTTCTTGAATCAAAAGTAAGTAAGTTACGCTCAAACTAAAATTGATCCCTTTTTTTGGTAAAGAAATCGTGAAAATTACTTCATAATTAGCATCTTAAATTAAATTAATCGTTCCCGCTTCACAAGTTGCTTTACTCGTGTATGCATTGTTTATATATGTGTAAGTTTCATCGGTTCAAAGTTCTTATTTTTGAAAGAGCTGTAGTTGAAATGACTTGAACAAGTCACTAATTATGAGTGTATGCAAATTTTGAACAGCCATATCTTAATCAATTTTTATCTTACAGAAAAACAAGAAATCAGAAATTGTGAGACAAGCAAAACCTAGATATTTTTACCCTTTTAGGTTTTTGATATACCTAGTAATTTTTAAGTTATTTTGAAAAAAAAGCATTTTCTAATTTACACATACACATATTTTAAATTTTGCACAGTCATACAGATTGATGGTTCAAATTTTTAAGATAGTCAACTGAAATGTAAATTTTAAACTCGGTCTTCTGCGAATCCACAAATATTTGCTTCGCGTTAGAAATATCGGAAAACGATAAAATTTGGAAAAGTTGTTCCAAATATTACTACAACCCCACACACCAAATTTCATGACAAAATTTGCACTATTAGTTTTTTCAGTAAATGTAGTCAGAATCCTAAAACCTAAAAGATGCATCTCAGGACAGTCAATCTTAGTAAAAAAACGGTATTTTAGATTTTTTTCTTTCCGCTCACAAATTAAAACTATTGCTTCTGCCATTCAAAAGAACCAAAAAAAATACCCAAAAAATACTATTTAAGAGTTTTCCAAAACATATTATCATAACCTAAAATTTTTTTTTAAATATTCAAAAATATTTCATAATATGCCCAATTTTCAAAATTAAAATCTAAAAAAAATCTGGCTGTTTTGCATTCAAAATATATATCTTGTTGAATTTTTTAGATTTTTTGAAGCAAAACTGCCCTCAAAAAAAATTAAATGGGAAAAATCTTATTCTCTCGATTCAAGAGGTTATATTATGGCCTTTGGGAAGCCAAAAATGTGTATAAAGTTATGATTTTATATCCTTTATCGAAAGCACCAGTCGCGGGGCTGATCGGTGCGAGGGAATTTTTACCATCTTATCCCGCTATTCGCGGTGTGCAAGTACTTGGAGGGGATACGAGAAATGATCGTGCGAAAATAGCGGAAAAATATTGTAACTTTCTTAAAGTATTCATTGTGAATTTAAATTGTCACATTGACGTTTATTTCATATCTACTGTCAATGAAGAAGAAAAAATATATATTGCTCCACAATATTGATATGATATGCAATTATTATATAAAGATAAATTTAATTAATTGTATTTTGCTTGCAGTACTGCATTTTAATAACTAATATTATTTACTACTTACAGTTGTTTACGTTTTAATAACATAACCTGAATCTTATGTTTTCTTCTTGTTATTTTTTTGGACTATGGCCTTGACAATTATCCGGTAAACAGGACTAATATAAGTGGCCAATATAATTAAAAGTGCGAATAATGTTGCTGAGCGTAGAAACCAGGTGTCGCTTTGCCGAACTTGCACGGTCCAATAGCCAATTTATTAATAATTTTATTGCTTAATAATATTAAAGTATTACCATCCACGATCTACTATAAACAAGGCAAGTTTGTAAATTCTCTAAAAATACAAACACATAATTTTTCCAGACACTCTTAAAGAAAAAAGAAAAGTCCCAGATACAAAATTCAACATTAAAATAAAAATTTAAATATTAAATAATTTCTTAAATTTGAAATTTTTTTATTGAAACTCTTTTCTGGTAACATCCTTAATCCCTGACTTCTACAATTTATAAGACAAGAGACGACGAATAAAGAAAGCGAAAAGGACTCTACAATATGCAGTCACATTCCGCTTTATTCGTCCTTTTCGCGTCTTATAAATTGTAAAAGTCAGAGATTAACGATGTTACCAGAAAGGAGCTCCAATAAGAAACGTTTTAGATTTAAATAATTATTTACTATTTTAATTTTTATTTTGATGGTGAATTTTGTTTTATCTGGGACTTTTCTCTTTTTTTAAGAGATATAGCTGCAGCGTCCTAATAGTGGATTTTAAACTATTTTTGAATTTTCACTTAAATAGACAGTTTGGTTTCGTTTTGATTCAGAGTGCACGCAGCTCCACTGACGACGCCGCAAGGCAGAAACAGCTGTCTGGAGATTGTGTATCATCTGTGAATCGAAAGAAACCATAAACTGTATTTTAGCATAATTTTTCGATTTTTAAATGCTGTGTTTCCTGGGATTATAGACGATATTTTTGGTATTATGTACTTGAAAAATATATTTTAGATGACTCGAGTTTTTAACAAATAAAATATATTTATTAGAATAATTGACATAACTTGAGGGGAGGTATAAAAAGAAAAATATTAAATATTTAAATTTGTTAAAATTTTATTGTTTAATAATATTAAAGTATTACAATACACGATCTACTTTAGAGAAGTTCTTATATTCTCTAAGAATACATAAACTCATTTCATAAGCACCCGGCATTGGACAATGTCCAAATAAATATTGTAAACAGTTCTGCGTAATCTTGTCAGTTATTCTTGTCTTCTCTTGCAGGCTAAGAGTATTTGTAGTGTTTTCAGGGAAAAACAGTTGTATTAATTTTGAAGCTTCTCTTGGGTCGTATTCATCGTATTTGGTTATCAGGCCTACAGATTTGTAAAGGCATAGATTAAACGCTTTCATTGGAAGTTCCCCGTAAACTTCTGCTGATAGTTCAAGATATTTTTTTAAATTGTCCAAAAGATCCTCAAATTTAAGACCCTCTTGTTTTTCACAGTTGGTAATTTTATCTTTATATTCATTTGAAGCGGATACCTAAAATAAATAGTAGTATTATATAAAAATATAATACGTAACGAACTCCTAAGTATGGACTTGGTGGTATGAATGACAAAATATCACCAAACAACTGTTAAACTAATAAAAAATAGCAATACGACAAAACAGAAGAGCACGAAAGTGAAAATCAAGCATGTCAAAAACGAAGACAAATCGGACCCGACGAATTACAGAGAAATTAATTTATTAAACACACCATTATAATAATCAAACAAACTAAATGGAATTATACTACTAGCAAAAGAACAGCAAGATTTTACATCGGGAAGATCATGCAACGACGCCATATTTATAATGAGACAAGTTCAACAGAGAAAGAGATGTTATGCATAATTTCGGTGGTGAAATTATTAATAACATCAGGTACGCAGATGACACCGCCATAATAGCAGAGAGTTGTGGTGTTACCGTCACACGCCGACAGCACAAATATCTAATGCCAGATTTATACTCAGCCTTTGCCACTGCTGCTGCCGGGAATATTGCCCGAAATACAATATCGACACGAGTGAAGTGTTCACATCAGTCCTCACCAATCCCCTCATAACTCATTTACCGAACGACTCTCAAGGATGGAATGTGACGACAGCATTGTCTTGCTCATTTGCTCACTTGCCGTTTTGCCGGCGGCAAGTGAGAGAGAGAGTTGTTGAATGAGAACACGCACTCGCGCTCGCGATGCCGGTCTTGGACTTCCGTTCCGACAACCGACTTTTTGGGGAGCGCCGTGCAATGGCAGTAGCATGAGGAGCGGCAGCGCGAGTGAGCTATTTACACATTCACGCTGCACACTTCTCTGTCCAACAGGACTGAGTGTAAATCCGGTATAACGAAAGTGTGTTAGAGATCATGCAAAAAGAGCGAGAATTGATCGACATCTTAAACATGAGAAAGTTTCAATACTGCGGTCATATAATGAGAGGAACTAAATGTCGCTTACTCCGGTCGATCAAGAAAATCGGAAGAAAACAACTGTCCTGGCTGCGTAACAAAGACAATGGACAAGTCGAACTATCGAGGAATTGTTCATACCGGATTTACACTCAGTTCTGTTACACAGGGAATTGGACAGGGAAGTGGGCAGCATGAATATGTAAATAGCTCACTCCCGCTACCACTGCTCATGCTACTGCCATTGTACGGCGCTCCCCAAAAAGTCTGTTTTCGTCAAAGTACTGGCAGCGCGAGCACGAGTACGTGTTTACATTAAACCACTCTCTCTCTCTCTCTCTCTCTCGCAAGTGAGTAAGTGAGCAAGACGATGCTGTCGTCACATTCCATCCTTGAGAGTCGTTCGGCAAATGAGTTATGAGGATATTGGTGAGGACTGACGTGAACACGTCACTCGCATCGATATTGTATTTCGGGCAATATTCCCGGCAGCAGCAGCAGCAGTGGCAATTGCTGAGTATAAATCCGGCTGCCGACCGAGAAATATTACATCAGCTTGTTAATACGACGATAGTCAACACTTGAAAACCAGCACACAAAGAAGAAGAAGAAGTTCAAGAGAAATCATTAGAAATATAAATAAAACGGAACAGTTCCCGATAGTTGGCTGTATACCATCTAGTTAAGTTTTTTAACGTGAAGTGAAAACTCCTTTGTGTAGTTGGTATAAAGTTTAATTGAGAATTCTTCTTCTTCTTCTTCTTCTTTTTGTATAGACACGACTCTCTCTGTGTTTTCAATGTGCCTCTAGTAAGTTGTCGTTCCATCGTTTTCGTGGCCTTCTCACTGATCGTCTTCCTATTGGGGAACCGTCTCTCGCTGTCCTGACTACCCTATTTATTGTCATTCGGCTTATGTGGTCATTCCATTCTATTCTTCTGTTTCTTACCCAGTTATTAATGTTATCCACCTTGCATCTCCGTCGTATATCTGTACGTATAGCTCTGTTCTATAGAGTCTTACCATCGATTTTTCAAAGGGTTTTCATGTCCGCTGTTTCGAGCAACCTTTTTGTCCTCTCTGTCGGGTCGTGTTTCTGCCGGGTATGTCATTATTAGTCTGATGACTGTGTTGTAAATTCTGCCTTTCATTTCTTTTCCAATATTTTTATTTCTCCATATTGTGTAATTCAGGCAACCTGCGGCTCTGTTTGCTCTATTCACTTGATCTTCCACTTCTGTTTCGAGCCTTCCGTAGCTAGATAGTGTGATGCCTAGGTATTTAAACTCCATCACTTGTTCCTTTTTCTGACCTTCCAGCTCCAATTTACATCTTATTGGATCTGCTGTTATAACCATGCATTTTGTCTTTTTTGAGGAAATTAACATATTAAATTTTCTGGCGATGATGTTGAATTTGTGCAGCATACGTTGTAAATCATCTTCACTTTGAGAGATTAGTATTGCATCGTCCGCATAACAGATTATTTTAAGTTGTTTTTCTCCCATTTGGTATCCTTTTTAGTTCTTACTTTTTTTATTATTTCGTCCATGATCAGGTTGAACAATAAAGGACTCAAGGAATTCCTCTTTCTTATCCCATTGCCGGCTTCAATTGGGTCAGTTAGTACATCTTCCACTTTTACTTTATTGTGTTGTTCTGGTAGATGTTTTCTATCGTTTTAATTATCCCCAGAGGTACCTCTGTCGAGTATAACAAGTGGATAACGTCCTTTAATGTGACCCTTTCAAATGCTTTCTTAAGGTCCTCGAAACATAAATATGCCGGTTTGTTGTATTCCAACGATTTCTCTTGACCTTGCCTCATTATAAATATAGCCTCAGTGCATGACCTTCCCGACCAAAAATCTGTATTGACTAAAGAAGGTATAGAATTGCAATTTTTTTAATAATATATGCACTGAAGCTATTTTCTTGCGGCATTTTTACAATTTTAACTATTTATAATGGGAAATTAGCCACAATATTATTAAAAAATGATTTTTATTAACGTTTCGACGCCCAAATCGGGTGCCGTTGTCAAAATACAAAATACTACTAACATAAACAAAAATGTTGTTGCTTATTAAAAAAATTCTTCTAATAATTTATTTAATTTGACTCATTTATATCGGCAATTCAGATACATATGGTACATTTTAAAGTAGAAAACTTTAAAATGATATTGCCAATATTTATGAGTTGCGTTTCTGGGACGACTTTACTGAAAGATAGTTCATTCGATTACATGAAATCAACTCCAACTCAAGAATATCCGTCACAAAAAAATCATAGCATGTGATCTGTCTTTAAAAAGACAACCATATGCAACGGTGACATTAAAATTCTCGCGTTAGAGATCTCTAAGTCAAATTAAATAAATTATTAGAAGAATTTTTGTCGGTCTTGACGGTCCAGTTAGCTGGGGCTCAGTCGATCGACAAGTTTAGTGGATTTGCGATTTGCGGTCGCTGGTTCGAGCCTCAGCAAGGTCATGAAATTTATAAAAGGCCAACGCCATAGTATAAAACTCGATAGAGTCTACGGCTTGGTCTGGAATAAACTGGCGTCTGATCGGCCTATGGAGGAGCGGTACGGGAAGTGATAAGGGCTTCCGGCTTGGTGATACTCCTCCATAGATCCCTACCGAAGGGCGTTGACGCCTAAGAACGCTGTATACATACTTTATAAGAATTTTTTTACTAAACAACAACATTTTTGTTTATGTTAGTAGTATTTTGTATTTTGACAACGGCACCCGATTTGGGCGTCGAAACGTTAATAAAAATCATTTTTTAATAATATTGTGGCTAATTTCCCATTATAAATATTTAATATATGCACAATGTATATCTGAATACACACTTTTTTTTTCAAAGAAATAAAAACTTTTAAAAATAAATAACTATCTAAAACTAGTCTAAATCATCTTACTTTCCCATATTTACCTAAAAAAAATTGCTGCTGTCTAAAGTGGTGTGTGCAATAGAGGGTAGGTAGTAGTAGGTTAAGGTAGAAGTTAAGACATAGATGGGACCGTACTGTAAAAATATTTTCAAATATACAGGGCCACTCATATTGATATGGTGGAAAAAACTTATCTGTTTTTAATGGAAAACCCTGTATATTTTTACAATTTTGAAATCTAGGTGTTTTTTTAATATAGGTTTTGCAACTACGAGGTAGTTTAAAAGAAATTACATTTTTTATAATTTCGTAGCAATGTCATCACCCTATAGATTGTAGAGATTTGACATAAAAAATCTGTTCATACTCAAATGATTCTTAATATAGTCTACAACCGTTTAAAATTATTAAGATATACATACATAATAGGGTGATTTATTTAAGAATACTCAGAAAATACTCATTCTAAGTTTTGACCAACCCTATATACCAAAACTAAATATTTCTATATGTTAATAATTTTGGACAATATTAGGCTATTTTAAAAAACTTCTGAATATGAACATATATGCCCTAACTTTTGCCTCAACATTTTTTTTTCGACTTTCTTAGGACAAATGAGTAATTGGACTTAATGATACACTAATGTCTCATCTTGTATATAAATATACATTATACAGTATGGTGCAAATGAAAGGAATAAATTCGTTATTTCGTAAACAGAAAACTTAAGGAAAATCCTGAAACAGGTCGATTTTCATTTTTAAATTACGTTTTTTTGACCTGTATATCACACTAGTGACGTCATCCATCTGGGCATGATGACGTACTAGCCCATTTGAAAGGTTATTTAAATCCCTATTCAGCAATATAAACATTATCATATTTATTTATAAAAGGTGTTCATAAAACTTTTTGAATTATAATAATTGACACAAAAAGAAGAATGTTTGTAATTTATTTATTCAAAATATATTTTACTACTGAAAAAAACAGAAAAAAATGTTTATTTCATAAATAAGCATTGTTTGTGTTAAATTCGATGTTCAAGCTGCCACCAAACCGCAAATAAACATTTTTTTCTGTTTTCTAATAGCAGAAAAATATATTTTGAATAAAAAATATTACATACATTCTTCTTTTTGTGTCAAGAATTTATTTCACAAGCATCTTTTTTGGACACACTGTATAAATAAAATAAGTTTGTTAATGTTTATATGGCAGAATAGAGAATTAAATAACCTTCCAAATGAGCAAGCACACAACCCCAATTTTCATTAAAAAAATTACCCATTACGTCATCACGCCCAAATGGATGACGTCACTAGTATGATATGTACCTATGTCAAAATATGATAATTTAAAATCAAATATCGACCTATTTCAGGATTTTTTCTTAAAGTCGCTGGCTTACGAAATAACGAATTTATTTCTTTCATTTGCACCTATGCTATACTGTATACATAAAATCAATATAAAATCAAAATATATGACTATTGATTACAAACTACAGGGTGTCCCGAAAAGATTGGTCATAAATTATACCACAGATTCTGGGGTCAAAAATAGGTTGATTGAACCTCACTTACCTATATACAATAGTGCACACAAAAAAAGTTACAGCCCTTTGAAATTACAAAATGAAAATCGATTTTTTTTCATACATCGAAAACTCTCAGAGATTTTTTATTGGAAATTGACATGTGGCATTTATACGACAGCAATATCTTAAAAAAAAATTAAGTAAAATTTGTGCACCCCATACAAATTTTATGGGGGTTTTGTTCCCTTAAACCCCCCCAAACTTTTGTGTACGTTCCAATTAAATTATTATTGTGGCACTATTAGTTAAACACATTATTTTTAAAACTTTTTTGCCTCTCAGTACTTTTTCGATAAGCCAGTGTTTATCGAGATATTTTGAATATTTGTCGAATCCACCACATATTTGTATATGGTTAAGTACGGTTATAGAGACCTGCTAACAATCTGAAAATTTATTAATAATTTACATTTTTAGGTATATTTTGAAAAAGAAGCTACATCTCGATAAAAGGTGACTTATGAACAAAAGACTAAGAGACAAAAGTTTTAAAAACACTGTGTTTAACTAATGGTACCACAATAATAGTTTAATTGGAACGTACACAAACATTAGGGGGGTTTAAAGGAACAAAACCCCCATAAAATTTTTACGTAAATATATTGAAAAAGAAGCCGCATCTCAATAAAAACTGGCTTATCGAAAAAATACTAAGAGGCAAAAAAGTTTTAAAAACGTTGTGTTTAACTAATGGTACCACAATAATGAATTAATTGGAACGTACACAAAAGTTTGGGGGGTTTAAGGGAACAAAATCCCCATAAATTTTTTATGGGGTGGACAAACTCCACTATAATTTTGTTTTAAGATGTTACTGACATAAGAATTATACATGTCCATTTTCAATAAAAAATCTCTAATAGTTTTCGATATATTGAAAAAAATCGATTTTCATTTTGTAACTTCAAAGGGCTGTAACTTTTTTTGTGAGCACATTTGTACTAAGGTAAGTTAGGTTCAATGGAACTATTTTTGACCCCAGAATGTGTGGTATAATTTATGACCATTCTTTTCGGGACACCCTGTATAATATACACTGTTAGTATTATTGGATTCCTACCTCACTCCAGACGAAATAAAATAAAAATAACAAAGTTATCGCGTACTTCAACATTATAAGTTATCTTGTAATGATGTATTGAGAATAATAACAAAAATAACTAACCGTTTATATATACGGTCCATATTTATTTATAATATTTACGTACGCAATAATTATATGGACATTCACATAACTTTTTGATATGGACATTCACATTTTTTATATTCATAATAAAATTCATATTTTTTATCAATATGATCTTGAACTCATCGAGAACTGGAATTTTGATTTTATTTTTAGTAACAAATTTGTTATAAAATTAATGTAAGAAGAATTGCATTATTTTATAGTCTAGGAACCGAAGCTTTTTACCTCGCAATTTTTACAGAATAAATCGATTTGCTTGAAAATTTGTGAATAAGTAGTGGATAGTCCAAGGATCAAAATCTATATGATGCTGAAAGGCGCTTTTACCATGGGAGTGGTTGCCACCCCATTTCGGGGCTGGAAATTTTTTATTATATTTTTACTGCAAAAGTTGATAAAAACATTCATTGTAAGCAAAAAATGTCCTATACATTTTTTTGATAAAAATAATATTTTTCGATTTATTCGTTATCGAAAGTGTTAGTTTTATATCGAAAAAATCAATGTCTTTTTCATTTACGATTCACTCAATTTTTGCCCTAGAAAACATTTTTTCAAGCCAAGTTCTTGGGAAATAAAGAGCCTACATTTTCGTATAAACATTTTTTTGTATTCCTAATGCTAATTTTTCTATTCTGAAGAAAATGGCATTTTTTACCAAACGACAAATATCGTTATTCGCTTTTAACTCCAGTTTTTTTAAAACTAATCATTCTAAGCCAGTCAAACTTTTGGAATCTCTTAATAATACATAAATAAAAAAGAATACATGAATAGGGCCAATGACTAAAAACACCGCCAACTTACCTTGTTATGCTTCCAATTGGATTTCTCCTTTTTTTTTTTTTTAAATATATTGATTTTTTAACCGTAACTTTTATATTTTCATCTTAGTAAGGTTGGTAAAAAAGAATTTTGTTGTTGGTAAAAAAGATCTATAAGACTATTAATATTAAATACTTTTAAAATCCTCAGTCCCAAAAAGAGAAGACTTTGAAAGAATTGGTAAAGGTGGTTTTTACATGATATTACAAGTTTTAATTATCAATAACTCACTCACTGTTTCCTGTAGAAAAATTTTTTGCAAACTAGGTGCTTGGGAATTAATTAAGCTAGAATTTCATATTGAAACGTTTTTCGTATCTCTGATGCTAATCTTTCTATTCTGAAGAAAATGCCATTTTTTCCAAATTACAAAAATTCATTATTCCCTTTTAACTCAATTTTTCTAAAAACGAATTATTTTAAGTCAGTCAAACTTCTAGAACCTATTAATAATACATAAATAAAGAAGAGCAATTAAGGTCAATGACTAATTTTATTTAGGGTGTTGATTAGGGGGTTGCTTCCGATCACCTTTTCGCCGAAAAAATAAGGACTGACATTATTTTCATTATAAATCACCTAAGTTTTGAGCTAGAGAGTTTGATCACCTAATTTGAACAAGTTATCCTTGAAAAATGCATAGTTTTTCCGTCTTTTGACTTTGAAGCATATGACAAGAAACTTTTTTTTTTTAGCACTTGACGAAGAATAGCTAACATATAATAAAGTATAGCTTGATTACTATTGGCCTTAAAGAAAACTAAAATAAAACGGTTTTGTTTATTTTTTCAAGAGGTACATTTTTGTTAAGTAATAAAGTTGTTTTGATAAAACGAAAACTTTTGGAGTTATTAGCAGAAAACTTATTAAAAACATTGATTTTTCGATATAAAACCAACACTTCTGAGAGCGAATAAATCTAAAACTATTAATTTTATCAATAAAATGAATAGAAGGTTTTTGATTAGAATGAACGTTTTTACCAACTTTTGGGGTCAAAATATAATAAAAAATTTCTTCCTCGAGATCGGGTGGCAACCACCCCCATGGTAAAAGCGTCTTTCGGCATCATATAAATTTTTATCCTTAGACTATCCACTACTTATTCTCGAATTTTCAAGCAAATCGATCCATTCTGTAAGAATTGCGAGGTTTTGTCCTATTTTAAGCTTCATTACTTGGACTATTAGTATTAGTCCAGGTTCAGGCCGAATCTGTCGAAAAGCAGACCATAATAGACATTTTTCATATGGGTTAACTTTTTTGCTTAAATCAATTCAGGATGTATCTTTTATCAATAATCACAGTATGCGCTAGTCACAGACAGTGTTCTTAATTTTTTATTTAAAAAAATCTGGAAAAAATCGAAAATGTTTGCTTTTTGCGCTCATATTTTCGTATAGATATTGCTACTACAAAAAATTATATAGTGAAAAGTTTTGTTTTCCAATTTTACACTGACCGGCACGAAAAACGGTCACCCCAAGAATGGGTCATTTTAGATTTCTTGTATGTCCTAAACCTTTAGTCCGATTTAAGTAATTTTATTAAAAGATTATAGCCTTACTCTTTAACAATATCGCTGTAATAATATTGTTGCTAAACAGGTACATTTTCATTGTATACCGGGTGTTCGAATCCAACTGTGGTTTTTTCTCAAAGTTCGCAACACCTTGTGGAATATTCTAGCATTTATAAAATACTGAAATTAAAACCCAACTAAACCCTTAGGTTTTCTTAACAATATGTTTTTTTATTCATTCGCTTATGTCGGGTAATAAAAAAACGTTATGTACTTTGACAACTAGCCATGTTCTTCATCAGTATTTAACTATTTAATTTCTCAGCTTTTATTTTAAAATTAATTTTGGTTTTTGTATTTTTTTACAAATTTTTTGCAATTTGTGATCTTGGATTTTTGCGCCCCTAAAGGATGGCGCCCGTGTGCATTTCACACTTTGCACATATGGTAGCGGGGGCCCTGCATATATCTTATTGCTCTTTTTTGCAATTCAAAAATAACATCAAATTGAGCAGCTGTACTAGAACCCCAAAAAGGAAAACCATATCGAAGATGTGACTCGAACAAGGAAAAATATGTTATTTTATAAGATGCTAAATTGAGTTCATTTGAGACAGATCTTATTGCATAGCAAGCTGAGGCGAGTTTCTTACTTAACGAATCGATATGAAGGGACCATTTGAGGTTGCTGTCTAAAAAATACCAAGAAATTTTACAGAATCAGCCTGTTATTGAGAGGCAAATATTGAAGGGCTCCTTTATAGGATAATGCTACTGTTTTATCTACGTTAAAAGAGAGTAAATTAGGGTCAGACCAGGTCTTTATTGTCAGTATATCCGAAGTTATAGTTTCATGAAGAGATGCAATAGTTAAGTTGCTCCAAGTGATACTGATCAGCAAAAAGAAAAATTTTCCAATTGATTTTTAAATAAGTGAAGTCATTTATAAAGATAAGGAACAGAATAGAACCCAATACCGAACCTTGTGGTACTCCACATACAATGTTTTTGAGACTAAAGTCAGTATCAACAAACATCTAGGAACATCGTTTAGTCAAACAAATACAAGAGATTAAAAGCCGTATAGAAACGGCAAGGGCAGAGTTGAGAAAATGAAACATACATTACTTTTGTAGTAGCGACCTAAGAGTGGATCTAATGATAAGGTTGTTGCGCTGCTACGTTTTACAACATTGCTCTACGGATCTGAGGCCTGAACATTGAAGTAATTGGAGATTAAGAAATTGGAAGCATTTTAGCGTTGATGTTATCGAAGAATACTATGAATATCATGGGTAGACAAAATTAACAATATTGAAGTCATTGACAAAGTTAATAAGAGGAAAGGAATTATACAGACAATTATGAGGCGAAAGCTTGAATATTTTGATCATATCGTAACACGTCCTGGTTATAATCTGCTGAGTTTGATTAGAGAGATCAAACTAAAAGGTAAAAGAGATGTAGGAAGGAGACGAACCTCCTGATTACGAAATCTAAGGGAATGGTTTAGTCTGAGCTCTAACCAACTATTTAGATCTGCTGTAAGTAAAATAAGAAATGCCGTGTTGATATCGAACCTTCTGTAGAAAATGGAACATCAATTTCGTTGTAACACACCATGTATGTTGTAAGTTTTTTGATGTAAACAAAAGTACTTAACAAATTCACTTAATAACTAATCCACTTTTTCGTGTTATTAAAATATAATAAAAATGCAAACTTTTTTAATAAACCGATAAGGTAATTGGACATAGAGTCTGCTCATGAAACAACATAACAGGCTCCTAATTATCTTTACCAACTTGTAAGTTTCATTATAAACCGTTAATTTTTAGATTTAATTAAGGATAACTGCTAAGTAATTATCGTGGACAGAGACAAATTAAACGAGCGGTCCTCTGCATTTTCATGTTAGTGAATAATAATACAGGGATAATTACGAAAAGTATGCAAAGCATTTTCTGCCTTTTCCAGACAGTTTGCAATAAATTGTCTAGAAAAAAAACTTAAAGAGCTTGGTCTAATGAAGTGTCATTAAGTACGTATATAAGCTGTCTGTACGATGGTCTACTACATTTTAGTTTCAGTTTTATAATTTCATTAAATATAATACTTTCATAATAGTAGGAGCTGTTAAGGTACGTATAGATATGAGCGCCGCGCACTTCGCGCCGTGTGTGAACTGCGCGTTTGTGGCGCGTTCGTTAGATTAGTACGTGTTTTCAAGTGGCGCACAAACGGCACGCACATGGCGCTCCACGATCCAACTTCTGTCGGCGCCACAAACTCGCGGCTTATACACGGCGCCAAGTGCGCTTTTTTGGGCAAGTGAGCATTTTTGGGTAGTAGGGGAGTGAAATTAGAACACAAAACATGCATTGTTTCGGAAAAATTCAAACAAGCTTATATTTTTCTAAATATTTTTTTGTTAGTTTATATAAATGATATAGTAAAAAGTTCTACTCACAGATTTGGCCGCTAATTGTTTATTACTTGTTGAAACAATAACAATTTGTTTTATATGAATAATTTTAAAAATATCGTACTTTGATTAAATATGTTTCTATTTTGTTTTTGATTATGCTGAATCGGAATATGGTATTACAAATTGAAAATTATTATACAGAAGCTCTTATACAGTATGTCTGCGTAGCTAGGAACTACAGTGGAACCTCGTTAACTTGGATTAATCGGGACCGCGGCCGATCCAGGTTATCGAAAATCCGGGTTAGCCGGAGAAAATAGTAAGAATTAATAAAATATGGTATACTTACAGACAAACTCCGTTATCATTGAAATAACATGAAATATATGCACAGTAAACATTTAAATTACGTATCAATTACGCCTTTATCAATTCTACCTAACGCTTCTAGTTTCTTTTCCATTGTCACTGCAACATTTTTACGTTTTGTTGCCATTACGTAGACAAAAAAAAAACACGCAAACACAAAATCTGAGTAGATTTACGAACGATTACAGAACGGAAGCGAACAATACGACTGTACTACAGACAATACGGTCTCAATCGCAACGATGTTATGTTATTTAATAACAGTGAAGAGTAAGACCATTGTTTAAAAAATAATTTTTTAATAGTCTTTTGCCTTTTAATCACTGCATTTAAACAATGCTAAGACAGTTTGAAATAAATAAAGGATACTACATGTGCCTGTTGTTTCCGATAACCATACAATGAACTTCGTGTGTCATGAGTCATTTGTACTATCGTATATGTAGTTCAAATTACACAAATATCCATTATCTCTTAAATATTATATTACCTACATTTTTATTGTTGAAATATTTGTCTGATAAGAATTGGTCCGGGTTAGCCGGACTTCTTGGTTATCGGGGACCGACTTATCGGGGTTCGACTGTACATGGAAAACTTTTTTATTATCGATTTTACGAAAAAAAAGTTATTCTTGATAAAATGCTCTGATTAGTCAAAAATCTAAAACTCAACCATCAGATATCAAATTTTATCAATTTTAAACGAGTTATGTAAAAAATATGAATTTCGTTAAAGAGTAAAGTACCTTTATATTCCAGAATATCTAAAAATGCTGTTATGAAAATTTGTTTGAAATTAAAAACTATGTTCTAATATACAATTACATCACTCTAATCGAAAAAAAAATCAATTTTTTCTCACATTACGGATACCCATCACCATTTTATTACAATTACGATAACTATTTTATTATCAATTTTACGAAAAAAAAGTTATTCTTCATCAAATGCTTTAACTGATCTACAATCTAAGATACAACCATCATATTATCAAACTTTTTCAATTTGATACGAGGTATGTAAAAAATATGAATTTTTCTTAAGAGTTAAGTGCCTTTATTATTCACAATATTTTAATTAGAAGGATGTAATTGAACACTGAAAGATATTTTTTAATTCCAAACAACTGTTCTTAATAACAATTTTCGATATTGTAAAATATAAAGGTACTTTACTCTTAAGTGAAATTCATATTTTTTGATATACCTCGTATAAAATTAATAAAATTTGATATCTGATGATTGCATCTTAGTTTATATACCATGCAGAGTATTTTACAAAGAACAACTTTTTTTTCGTAAAACTGATAATAAAAAAGTTATTAATAGGTTCCAAGTTAAGCAGACATACTCTATAAGAGCTAAAAAAAAAATTTTTGTTGAACATTTATTATTGTTGAAGCTTATTTTTAAATGTATTTTAGGTATGTTTTACAGAAAAAAGTTTTGATCACTTTGTATAATCATTTTTTTAGCTGGTAATTTTCGGTTTTTGTGTTACATTTTTGTTATGTTTCTTAATATTCTCAAAAATAAATAGTTTATTTCATAATTAAAGTAAAATAATTTAGTGAATTTTAAAGACTATATCCTAAGCTTTAAAAAAAAGTACCTATAAAACTGTAATAAATCTGTTCAAACTAGAGTAATACCATCTTAAACTGGGGGTAATTCCGTAAAACTACGAAGTTTTCAAAAATTACAATTTTTGAGACGTCGCGACATTTTTAAAATCTTTTTATATACTTGGCTTGGTTGGTGTCACGGACTCCGCAAATTTTGTAATCCATTTTAAAAATAGTTCTAGGCTGCCTAGACACCTGAAATTTTCAGGATAGCTTAGAACTAGCTAACAATGCAATATTTAACTGCTATTATACAGGGCGATTAATTATTAGTGGGGTGAAGCTCCGCAGATCCGTTATAGTAATGTATAGCGATAAAACTTAATAACAAAAATTGTAGCGAAATTTGAGCTTTATATTAAAAAGTTAGTTAGAATGTTACAGGGTGTTCGATAACATAGTGGCAGACCAAACTTTTGTTTTTTTAAATAGAACACCCTGTATTTTATTTTATATTCGAAATCTTCGTAACTTTTCGATTACAAAAATATAAAGTTTTGGTATATTATACGGGGTATTTACAAAGTTATAACCAATTTTATATGAAAATCGTAACAAGTTTAACTACCTGTATAAATAAAAGCAAGCAAAAGGTCAATGGTTTATTGACGTCATATTTTTTTAATTATGGTCAAAATTTTCGTAAATGTTTGTTTTGCTAATTTTCTTTATATTGAATACAGGGTGAGTCAAAACGCAAATACATTATTTTCTCAGTAATTTTAAATAGAACACCCTGTATTTTATATCATTATCGAAAAGTACCATTACCATACTATAATTTTTGTGTAACATTCCCTATGTGTAAATTTATTAGTTTTCGAGATATTTTCATTTTTCAGTGCAAAATTAATAATAATTACGGGTCTAAATCTATCCAACTTTTAAGTAAGCCATTACTGAATAATTGTCCTTACAAATTACGATTACTGATTATCAATCTGTAATCAGAGTTGGAACAATTTTTGTTATTAACTTTTATTACTATCTATTACTTATAACGGATCTACAAAGCTTTACTGACCAATCACACTGTATGGATAAATCGAAATTTTTTTTTATTTCAAACTATTTTAAAAATGTGACTAACGCAATGATATTTTAAATTACGTTAATAAATCGATATCTACAAATTCATGGTGCCTCAGTGGCATTATACTGCAGATCGAGAGGTCCCCAGTTGGAACCCGGCTGTTGCGTATCTTTTTTTAATTGTTTTAATAAATAATTAAAACTTTAAATACTTAAAATTATATATACCATTTTAAATAACAGTGGTATTTTAAAAAATACTATTTTATACTAGTGTAATTTTTGGAATCATAATTATAAATAACAGTTAATACACATACCAAAAATTCATATTTAATAAGTTAATTATTCTTCCCAAATATGTTGTGTCCTACATATTTACATGTACAATAACAAAACGGTGACATTATCAAAAGTACTTTTTCTACTCTGTCATATTATGTATAAATTTTTAGTTTGTGAAAACTGTCATTATAGATAGCAGTGCGTGAAGGATTTAAAGTGTGCGTGAAGTAACAATGTATTTTAAATGGGATTTACTTTTTCGCACTGTCTTTAACTTTCGCGTTGTCATGGTGACAATCCTTAACTTTCGCGATGCCATGGTGATGACAATATGAGCAATGAATTACAACAAAAGTTTTGACAGTTTTGTGGTTTGAAAGTAGTTAGAATTTTTAAATGTCAAAGTTAAATGAATTCCAGTGACGAAGAGTTACAGCTGTTTTATTTATTTATCGTAGATAAAATATTGTATGAAATTGTGCGTGAAGTACTTTTTGCGAACTTACGCGATTTATAGCACTCGCTCCGTTGTCGCTCGTGCTCTAAAATTCGCGTGCATTCGCAAAAAGTATACTTCACGAACTGTTTCATAAATAACTATTATTTACTCTATCATATTATGTATAAGTCTTTAGTTTGTGAAAACTGTCATTATAGATAGCAGTGCGTGAAGAGTTTAAAGTGTGCGTGAAGTAACAATGTATTTTAAATGGGATTAACTTTTTCGCACACTTTCAATGGGTTTTTTGGCACACTTTCATATAATCAAATATCCTTAACTTTCGCGTTGTCGTGGGGATGACAATATGAGCAATGACTTAGAACAAAATTTTTGGCAGTTTTGTGGTTTGAAAGTAGTTTGTAGTAAATGTCGAAGTTCTAAAAATTGTAGAATAGAAATGAATTTCAGTGACGAAGAGTTACAGTTTTTATATTTTTTTTATCGTAGATAACATATTGTATGGAACTGTGCGCGAAGGACTTTTTGCGAACTTACGCGATTTATAGCACTAGCTCCATTGTCGCTCGTGCTCTAAAAATTGCGTGCGTTCGCAAAAAGCATACTTCACGAACTGTTTCATAAATAACTATTTTTATTAGAGTATAATTTTTGGAATTTTAAGCATTTTATCGTTAAATTATTTTATATTCTTTCCTATAAATAATAAAAAGGTTTTATTATAAAAAAGTTCTTTTTTATAAAAGTGTAATTTTTAATGAAACATCATCTAGGAAGATGTTTGAAAGGTAAGTTTTGCAAAATTGAGAGTTTTATAAGAAAAATTGTATTAGTTACACATTTTCGCCTTGTCTACATCCTCTGATTCATTTTCTCTCAACTGGCGCTACAGCCCAAGTTGGGCCTTGGCCTCCCCCAGCATCCGCCTCCAAGTATCTCCATCACTGGCTACTCTCCTCCAGTTGTCCGCCCTCAGTATCTCTTTAGCATCGGTTCTCACTTCGTCAATTCATTCTGCGTCCTCTGATTCGTTAGTTCTTGAAAAATTTTTAGTTGTAAGTTTTAGAGTAGTATTTAACAAGTTGATATTAACCACTGTAGTTTTCTGGTTCTTTTTTATCTCCTTTTTTGACTAGTAGAATTAGTTCGCTCGTTTTTCATTCTTCCGGTAGTTTATTGTGTATTAGAAATTTTCCACCTGATTTGGCCCACTCAGTTTAATTCAACAAGAATAAAAAACCGCTAAACTCCGTAAAAATGAGTGGCGCATACAATATTCCAGCTACAAAAGATCTGAAATGAATATTACGTGGCGCAAAAATGTATTTTCATTTTGATGCAAAAAAAATTCTAGTTTTATTTTAAAAGATTTTTTCATAACATTTGCTCAATTTGAAGTAAAACGCGCCACAGAAAAGTAACTTTGATACAGTTGGAATTTTGAAACGCTTTTGTGGCGGGTTTACTTCAAATTTAGCAAATATTATGAAAAAATCTTTTAAAATAAAACTAGAATTTTGTTTTGCATAAAAATGAAAATACATTTTCGCGCCACGTAATATTCATATCAGATCTTTTGTAGCTGGAGTATTTTATGCGCCACTCATTTTTACGGCGTTTAGCGGTTTTTTATTCTTGTGTCAGGAGTTTTTTAAAACTATTTATAAATTAAATGTATAAAGTTGAGTGCAATGTTTCTCGATTACACGTTAAGCTTTAAAAATGGTCGCCTTTATCGCACTATCTCCCAAATGATCTAGTGTCCATCGAATGTACACTAGATTTTGTTTCTATTCGACACAGATTGAAAAAAATATTGGGATGGCTGGTAAATGAACTAGGATTGCCCGTTGCCAGATCAAATTAGCGTCGTAACCACTACAACTACATAAACCATTTAGAGAATAATCGTTAATTGGAT
Source organism: Diabrotica virgifera virgifera (assembly GCF_917563875.1). Taxonomy (NCBI): domain Eukaryota; kingdom Metazoa; phylum Arthropoda; class Insecta; order Coleoptera; family Chrysomelidae; genus Diabrotica; species Diabrotica virgifera. The sequence goes on from NC_065446.1 coordinate 54,937,880, forward strand.
TATACCTTTGTAGCTTAATAACTTCTAAACGGCTTAACCGATTTTGTTCATTAAACCTGAGTTTGAAACGTATTGACAAGTAGTATCTTATGCATCTAAGGTCAAGTATGGTAACTGAAGGTATTACAGGAATTATTGAGCTTGAAAAACCGTTTTTCCCATAAGAAATAGATTTGATCATACTTATAAAGCCTATAACTTAAAAATTAGAATTTTCCCAGATATGAGGTGTACACCGTTAGACGCTCCTAAGAGTCCTCCTACAAACGCTTAGTTATTGGCGTAATTCGTAGGTTGAAATTTTGAGTAATTGTCGAAAAATCAAAATTTTCAAAGTTTAGTTTTTCAGTTTTTCGGCTATACTTAGCCGTGTGTATGTCTGATCCTGACAGCTTACACAACATTTGAAAGTTTAAATCAACGCTATTGATTTGGTGTATTTACTGTTCTCCTGTCTCTTCTTGAACCGAATATATATACCGCCAAAAAAATGCCGTTTTGTACTTACCAAGTCCTATAACTTGCTTATGGGTAGTCAAAACTCACAAACTACACCGGTTCTGAATCAGCCCTCACCCCCTCTTTGACGCTAGAAAGTCGGACTTAGTTTACCTACCTACCTAGAAAGCCGGAGGATAATTTTGGCCCCACGTTCTTTAATCAATTAAAACTCAGTTTAAAGAAAATAAATCTACTCTAGACGATAGAATCTGATTTTATTTTTTACTTTCATTGTTTAATACATTCGCTGCCTATCAAAAGCATTCGGAACACCATACAGTTTGCAGTTTTTGATATTTGCCACACATTGCCTTGTTACAGCCGCGTCAATGATTGGAAGTATGATTTCCTTTACAAAATATTTTCAACTAATATTGTTGTCGTTTTTGGATAGTAACAGTGATAGTTGTTGGTAGACCTGGTGTTGCTAGGCGTAATTCCAGATCTCGGGAGGCAAGTTATGGGGCCCATAATTCTTCACACAGCCGAAGAAAAAACTTACAAAGACTGAGTCTACTTCCAGTTATTTCTTTATAAATAATCCATGCATTTATTGCTTCCAAGTCAACAGTATTATAAAACACGTACATAGGCCATCGTCTTGAAGTTACTTCTGTAGTATAAAGACGCGGCATTTGGTCCTCTACACCCACAATTGTATCTTTGTGTTCACTTGTGTTTACCAACAATTTTATCTTTATTACGTAGATGATCAGTACCAGTATAAAGGTAACCATTTACAATAAACATACATAAATATAATTTTACCCATCCGACAGGAATTTGAAAGAAAGGCTCGTCGAATTTCCCAGAGAACGATAATAACTTACACAGGGCCAATTTGGCCCCTTTAGACTTCTATGGTAAATTTGTTACAAAAACCATTTTGTAAACAATATTTTTTTATGCTAAATAAGTCTTTGTATCAAAATATTAAAATTCATAAAATATGAAATTATTATTGCCTCAAATAAAAAAACTACAATAACTTTAAATCGCAACAGGGGCCAAATTGGCCCCTCCGACTTTCTAGTGTTAAACACAGAAAAAAATTCAGATCGGTTTAACTTTTCCACACACATACATACATACATATCCCCAAACATTTTTCCCTTTTTTAAATAAAAATTGACTCATATTTCTGAGCTCGGTAACTTTTGAAAGGTATAACCGATTTTCAAAATTAGACATGCGTTGGAAAGGTAATGATCGCTTCTATTAGAAACCGCAAAGGTCGGAGTTAAATTTTCGAGTTTTTGGGAGTTTTGGGGACGAGAACGAAAAACAGACCCTAAATAGGAAGAGCCCTAAAATCCACATCCTTGGACCAAAATAGATGGTTGACATATGAATGGGTGAGTCTTTTTCGGAAATTTAAGATGGGATTTGGCCCAATTTTCAATTCAGTCAGATTTTGAAAATCGAAAATTTCGTGTATATATTATTATAGTGTCGCGTGTAGAGGGTGTAGGTGTGCGCCACTGGCGAGAATTGCCGTTCTCTGGGAATTAGTGTATTATTTGTACAATTTAACACGTTCGGCGCCCATAGAAAATCAATGTAGGTTTCCAAATCCCAACACCCTAAATTGCTTAAAAATAGTTTTTTTCTACAACCGTGTTAAAAATGCAATTTTTAGCACTCCATACGAGCGTTAAAAATGCTACTTTAAGGCACTAGTGCTTTAAAAAAATTTTAAGGCATTGCAGTTCATATTGACCCTATATGCAATTTTGATGTAATGTCAAAAAAATATAAAATTGGAATGTCAGTCAAGTTCAAGTAAAAGGTTTTTTAGATATTGTCATGTAATTACGTTTGTAGAAAAAATATTGTATGGTATGCGTGTTAAAAAGGACATTTTTAAGGCACTCATGTGAATTGCAGAACTCGCTTTCGCCCATTCTGCAAACTTTCACATGCGTGCCTTAAACGTGTACTTTTAACACTTATATCATAAATAACTATTATTGCTTAGGTTTAATGAGTTATGCAACATGTATGTATATTGTTTTTATTTGGGGGAATAAAGTTAGTGCCGTATATATGACGGCGTGGGCTCTCTACATAAATAGTTATAACGTAGGGCCCACTGACGTATGGGTAACGTCACTGGTATTTTATAGAAAAACTGTTTGATTTTGGTTTTATTTGTCACCAATAATAAAATATAAATAGAACAAATCACACAAATTAAAAAAATCATACCTAGTAATATTATTAATTTAAATAAAGTCGAAAATTACCAAGACAAATGTTCTATATACAGTAAATACAGTGCACAAATAGAAAGACATGTTGTACACATTGCACACCAAGAAAGGAGTTCAGGTTTTTTCATGATATTGTTTGAAGCAGTGTTCTAGACATAAACCTGGGTTCCCGGAACAATATTTACAAAAAAATAAACTCTCTTTGCGAACACCATTCTTTGAACAAAAGCGGCATCGCTTGATCAATCTGCTACCACTTGGATTTTTTGGACACTTTTTTGGATGGAAGATGAGAATGATAATTTTCAGCGACGTTTGTGTCATGATCTTCATCTTTTTTTTATGTAACGCTTCTATAATGGATAAGGGAAAATCGAACAATGGCATCTTGGGTTTAGATGAATATCTGTTATATACCTAGCATCCATGATTTGTGAATCAATCAGATGAATACCTACTTTCTTATACCATCTAAGTCTCTTTATATTTGATGGATAATAAGACATTACCTAGTATTGTAAATCTATTCCTGACATATACCGATTGTATTGGACAATAGGTCTAGGTTTATTTTTTTGTCCGTGTAGCGTCTTCCAAAACGTTTTCGTGCTAGGTTGTGATGTACCTATAGCACCTCTCTTTTATCTGTCCATTTACCAACACTCTCGTCTCCACAATTACGTTGCACCAATTCACCAATATTTAATTTTTCCTTAGTCACTCTGGGATTTTCTTTTCTTGCAGCTCGCAGAGTTGCAGTGCATAAAAAGTATTTCTAGCCAACAATTTTTGTTTGGAAAGGCCAACAGAATTGTAAAACTTGTCCATGTATAAGCTGTGGCCATTTTCAAAATAATCTGTCCTCAAGTGAAGTACAACTTTGTACACCTTCGAAGTACACCTCATTATCACAATCATAATCAAAATTTTATTCTAAATAAATCATGTCTTTTTTATTACGGATAATGTTACTTCGAATTTTATTACCATCTTATCTACGAAGTATGTAAACAAAATTCTGACCCAAGTGCACTTTTGTAAATTATAAATACTTACTAAAATTCCCCTGAACCAGTGAGAAAGCCTACTACAAACGCCCACTTTATAGGAACTGTTATTATTTATAAACGAGTTTACGCCGTCACATATACGGCGCGGGCGCGGGCCCTTTAATGGAACGTGCTAAAGGGGCGTTTTCCTACAAATTCGCCGGTCGCTGGTAGCCGCGAATTCGTAGCCGCTACCGAGTCGCTGGTAGCGGCGAATATTTAGGTTTATGCGGTTTATGTAGTACATAAACAACCGCTTGGATTCACATGAAATTTGGCATACGCATAGCTAACATGTCAAAGAAAAAAAATGATATTGTACCGATGTGCGATTTTGTCCTGGGGATAAGTTTCACCCTAAGAATTACATAAACTGACTAATTCTAATCAACTTTTATTCGATAGAGTTTTTTCACTAAGCCAATACTTTTTGAGTTATTTCCGAGTAAATATGTTCATTTTTCAGACAAAAAAAAAATACGTTTTTAGACAATTTTTCGCAAATAATTCAAAAAGTAAGTACTTCATCGAAAAAAACATTCTTAGAAAAAATATAGACTGTATCCGTTTCAACTACATATAGCCTTGTAAAAATAAAAACCCTTTCAAATACAGCCCTTTAAAAAATAAGGGCTTAAAAATAAGGATTTTTTTGTAAAACAAAAATAAAGCTTTTTTTAAACACTTTAAAAAAGTTGTAATGAGTTTCCCCTAAAAAGTTCTTTATATTTTTTGTTTATTTCACATTAAAATATTCGATTTGGAATTTAAATAATATGAACCTATTTTTCCTTAGCTATAACTCTTCGTCTACTAGGTCTAGAGACCTAATATACACCATTTTTTTCAATTTTTTATAGGATATATTTTTGGTGAGATTGTTTTTTTCGGCAAAATACTTACTTTTTGAGTTATTTTCGCAAAACCGTCTAAAAACATGACTATTTTGTTGAAAAATGAACATATTCACTCGCAAATAACTCAAAAGTATTGACTTGGTGAAAACACTCTATAGAACAAAAGTTGCGGTCAGTTTATCGAGGTGCGGCCTTATTTTTGACATATATTTTTTCACCTCCGAGAAACCCACCTACTTAGAGGAAAGCATCGGCACAATATCACTTTTTCTCTTAATTTTTTAGCTACCTATGTGTTTACCAAATTTCATGTCAATCAAAGCGGTTCTTAAAAATTTAGAGGTTTTGTAATATTTTACTGTTAGAGAAAGTATTAAAAACTTAAATAAAAAATGTTAATATTTTATTGGACTTCCTCGCGAATGCATTAAACTTCTTGCTCTATTAGGTATACTCTCAATTATTAATGCATTCAAAAAATTTTGATCCCAAGTTGTTCCCATGTGCTTTACAGCTTTACTTAACTGTTGAAGCGTATTCACAGGATTCATATCTGGTATGGATATACCTGGTGACAGGGCTGGCCACTTCATTTTGTCAGTACCGTGATGCTGTAATCTTTCGTACACAATATATACGATTTTGCAGTGTTCTTCAGCCCGCAGTGTTCTCAATCCCCGATGTTCCCTAATTATTACTGGATGATATGAACGTATTCTTGTTATTAAGCCAGTCAAATGCAACCTTCTTCTAACGGTTTGGTTTGAAATTATTCTTTCAGTGGCGTTACGCAACGCAATGTTCTGTTGATGCGAGCAGTATATGTTTGGTTCCATCTAGCAATAATTTGCATATATCGGTCATCAACAGGCTTGGCACTCCGTTGTCGCCCTCCACCATGAACGTTATGAGGCTACACCATTTGTGACATAACGATTCAAAGCTCTATTTACAACACTTTGTAACAACCCGAAACGTTGAGCCACTTCACCTTTCGTTGACCCACCTCACAATCTGTTGCATTCCGACAATATCTAAACGTCTTCCAGGTATAGTTTATAACTCAAATACTCCAGTGTAACAAAAATACTCCATTATTAAAAATAACTGGACCCAAACTGTGTCAATAACTGGACCCAAATATATGACTAAAATGTTTAACATTTTTCTGACGATAGGTAGTAAAAAAACATGATGGATTCCATCAAAATAAGAAAACTGCAATACTTGGAACATATACCACGTGGTGACAGATATGTACTCCTAAAATTGATAATGGGAAAGATTTAAGGAAGGTGAAGCATAGGTAGAAGAAAAGTGTCCTGACAGAAATCTCAGAGAATGGTTTGGATGCAGACCAACTGAACTCTTTCGGGCTGTAGTGTCAAAAGTTAGAATAGCAATGATGATTGCCAACCTTCGCCGCGGAGATGGCGTGTAAAGAAGAAGAAGTAAAAAAAACGGATCGCTACAATAACAAAATTTATTTTATTTCGTTTAAACTTGATAACAAAGTCGGGGTATTAATATTTTAAGTAGATTAATCTTTTACAAACTCCCGACTATTTCTGGCGTAAAATATTGCTTTGATCCTTATCAATTGTTGAGCACTGTATTTATCTTTAAACATAAAAGTAGCCATAGTCGGTAAATAAATATGCAAAAAATACAAACACTACTATTCGTAGCGACTGGGGACGCTAGTCTGCTTCCGAACGAGACCTACGACTGGCGACCGGCGACAGGCAACTTTTTTAACTAATGTTGTACCTACAAATTATAAAAAATATCTTTGCATGTATATACACCAAATATAAACAATAAACACACATATTTAATTGTTCAAACTATTTCCATAGTCTTTAAATAAATCAACAAACACTATTATTCGTGGCGACTGGGGACGCTAGTCTGCTTCCCAACGAGACCTACGACCGGCGCGGCGGCAGCAATTCGGTAGCTTCTAGGAGAATAGTCCTATTTAAAACGTATTAACGATACCGGAATCAATTAGTAGCGGCTACCAATTCGCAGCTACCAGCGACCGGCGAATTTGTAGGAAAACGCCCCTTTACGCCGTATATATCACGGCGTGGGCTTTGAACGTGTTAAATAATCTGCTAGTGTTCTCCTAGTTACTCCAATTAACAAACTCTTAATTGATACAAAGTGCTATAAATAATATTACTTTTCGGGTCACGTATTATTATAGAAATGCTATTAATATTCGTCTTGCCATTTGTTTATATTACCAGCTTAACCTCAGCGTAATCTAGAAACCGTTTACTGTAAGCTGTTTATCACACCAAATGGAATTCCTTCTTGGTGTTTGTAATCGCTGGCGCTGGTGAGATATAGTCTGCGTTAATTTGTGATTTAATTGCATTATTCCGTAATTATTGTCCCGTAATAGACAACTCATCAAATGACAAGATAAGGTGAAGGTCTAACTGATGGGCTTTATTTCAAAGCAGCTGATGTTATATTTTAGGCTCTTAGAAATTTTAATGAAAATTAACAAAATAAAATGCAAAAAACAATCGACTAAAAATGATAGCTGTAATATACTAACTAATTATCAAACATTGGCAATCAAATAATAGTACATTGTTTACCGGGTAGGAAAAGCTTAACATTCCTGGACGACTGTGAAGATTGCTAAGTCGAGGCGCAAGCCGAGACTTAGCAACACAGAGTCCAGGAATGTGGCTTTTCCTACGAGGTAAACATACTATTTTTCCGCAAATCGTTTAAAATTCGACAGATATTGATTGATTTAAAAAAAACGCGATAATTTTATTCCCAAATAAATGGTGCTTTGAAATTCCTAATAAAATTACTTGGGTTACTATGGAAACGTATTGAGGTTGAATTGTCAAACTTGACGCTTATAAATAGAACACTAACAACTGTACGGAAATATCATTTCCTTACAGTAAGGAAGTCCTGACTTTTTCTTCAAGAAATTTTGACAGGAATGTCAAAATTTCCTGGCGATTTGCGGAAAACATACTTACCGTTATTGTTTTTCCTTCGAAAGTTATAAATATACAGAGTGAGTTTTATATAATGTGGAATGACTTAATTATCTCAGAAACGACAGATTCGTGTACGATTTTTGTAGGTTTTAGTGAGTAAAGATATTGTGATGTAATCGATATTATGGTGGTATTTACATTGTTGTCAGATTTTTCGTTTTTCTGGAAATCTAATGGATCTTGTATATTATACCCTGTATATTTTTGGTGTTTTAGATTGTAGATTAAAGAATCAACCAAATTAAAATAAAATAAGTAACCAGTGTATATCTTCGACAATTATTATTAGTTCATATTTAACATTAGCTGCATTGGCCACGCTTCTCTGTGGCTTAATTATTGTACGATTAATATTATGTTTAATTTATTTAAGACAGTTAAGTAAATATCATGATATCCATACCTTTGGCACTATATTTGATCTACATAATATATGGTAAGTTAGCAAAAAATAATAATATAATCTAAACATAATAGTCCGCGTTTCTATAGAATGATGACATCAAGAGAGGTTTAGGATCAAATTGATATACCTGTGAAATTATGAAAACCTACAAAGTTATTAAATATATCGCGAATCAGATTGCCAGATTTTGTATGTATATGTAGGTTTGGGGAATACACTTTCTGGGATTACTTCTATGACATTTTTCAAGGCTTAAAAGATGGCAAATTGTTGGTAAATAAAGATATAAACCGTACAATATTATGATACCTACAGATTTCAAATTAGTTGATTTTGGCACTCTGTTTGATTTAAATATGGTAAGTTAGCAAAAGTTTAGAATTGTTTCATTGACTTTATAATTGTTATGGAAATGTGTTGCATTAATGCACAAATTTTAATTTTCAACTTTATCGCAGAGAAAATGTTGACATATTAGTCATTTTATTATTGTAAATAAAAAATGTTTGAAAATTATTTTTAATCCCAATGGCCTTTAGTTGTCGAGGTATTTAAACTAAAAAAAAATATTTTTAGTTATAAAAATATTTTCTGTATACCTATTAATTTTCGATACTGTCAAAAATAGAGATTCTTGAGCAAAAAGCACATTTTTTACACACTTCCTATAAATACAACTAATTAAATTCGATAAGTGATGGTATATTGTATGGATCCCCTTCCTTTGACGTCTACAAATATGCATTTAAAAATCAAAATTAGCTTAATAGATCCAGTCGTTCTCGAGTTTTAAAATAAAAAATTATTAAAAAAGTTAAAATTACTGAAACCATTAAACAAATTTTTTAAATAGTCCATTGAAATGTTATATTTTTTACACCTTACCTTGAATTTGTTAGAGGAGTAAATTTTATTTTTTTAGTGAGTAGAAGGGATCAGTAGAAGCTGAAGTTTAAGTTTTTGGGGTCGGCACCCTTGTCCCCCGGCCGACATCTTGGAAAAGGGGTGCAAAGGGATTTCGCGCTATATCTTATAAACTACCTACCCTACGGAAAATCTAATTAAAAATAAAATGTAGCAAATTAAATTTTCTACAATTTTGTGTCTATTACTTTTTACCGCCAAGTGACCAACAAAAAAGATATAAACAAAAATATGTACACAGTTTTTAAGAAGTTTCTTTCTGGAGGTTATACATTTTTTTCAGTTCATTTTACAATAAAATAACATTTTGGCAATTTTGAAGAGGATTTTTCAGCGAACAATTTCCGCTATAAAGTGGATTAATTCTATTTATATATCTAGGTTTTACAGTGCTTCAAATATGACCAGATTCTCTAATGCTCATAGGGACACAATAAAAACAAAACGTTAGGCTTACTTTTTCATCTATAAGTATATTTTTTTAAATGTTCCACATTCAACATTTGTATATTTTTTTATTCATACAATTTATTATGATTTTAATATTCCTATGCTATTATTAATCTTTTTTGACCTTTCTCCCCACTATAAAACTTAAAATCCTAAGCATATATAAAAAAAGGCCCAAGAAGTTGTTTGAAGTTCAGAAGAAGAATGACGCAACCGCAAAACGCAAGTTTCTTCAGAAGAGCAAAAAAACGATTTTTAAATATTTAAAATAGGGATTAAATGAAGAGTAATGGACCAGGAGCATCGGTATGGCGTGTTTTTTGAAAACGATGGCTTTTGTTTTCATCGATATTGGTTCGAATTTTATTTTCTTAATTTAATCGCGCCATTTTCAACCCTAGCTACAGTTGCGACATTATGCATCTGAAACAAGGTCTACGACGCAACTACCCTATAGTGGCTCAGCACATTTTTACAGTTCTGTCGTTTTTGTATCATCTGTACATAATAATTTAGAAGTTAATTACGCAATAAACAGGAATTGACAAAATTTGCTGTTACGTCATTCTTCTTCCGTACCGGACTGAATATTTGTCTGCTATTACTTTTTTATTATAATTTATCCTAGGTGGCACAGCAGTCGGTTCCCTCTACTTAACTTATTCTTACAGTTGTGCTACATATTTGGCCACGTGCAGTCGTATTAAAAATTGTGAAAAGTATTTTGAGTTTTATAGAAAATACGATTGAGTGTCTTATGGATAAAATTTATATTTTTATGATTAGATAAGCATTTTGTGTTTTTTGTAATGGCGCATCATAAGTGGTGGTTATTTTAGTTGTAAGAGACCTCTGGGGAAAATTATTTGTCAGTGGGAATGTCGAGCAATCTTTACTCACTGTTGTCGGTGAACGTTTTTCGTCTCTTTAGATGGCGGAAATAAAGACGATTCTCTGGAAACCCTGAGATACAAACGATTCGCTAAAACAGCGACAAAATATGCATTTGATCTCTTCTCACTTCCTCCAACATAAGATGCAGCCCACAGACTCCGAGTGTATCACCAGATTCAGTCATGGCTCGGTAAACATTATGATCCAGAAGATTGATTGGGGCTGGAAAAAGCATGGAAAATGTTGGATATTAATCCAAAATTCCAAGCATCCAGTACCCTCGAGCTTATTAAATTCATCTTTTGCAGATGCAATGGAAACTGGAAGTGCATGTGGTTGCCGAAAAGCAGACCTTAAATATTCAGCAGTGTGCCTCCATTGTGATTGTGAAAATTTTAGCAACATCGTGGCCATATTAACATTAATTATTGAAGAAAATGGATTGTAAGTAAAATTACCAACAATGACGCAAACTCTAATTCTCATTATATCACAAAAATTCACCTCGGATTCCGATTCAGATCTTGACTCACAGCCTGAACCATAAAAAAATGAAAAATAATAACTATGATAGATCTTTTTCAACATATATTAATGAATAATATTATTTGTCTAGAAATTGTCCATGGATAAGGCCTATTGGGGATACCACACACAAAACGCGCCTTCAGACTCAACCTCTTAGGTGGCGGGGAAAAGGGTCAAAAATAGCTTAATAATAGCATAGGAATGTTAAAATCATAAAAAATAAATATATGGATAGAAAAGTAAGCCTATGCTTTTGTTTTTATTGTATTCCTATGAGAATTCGAGAATCTGGTCAAGTTTGGAGCGCTGTAAAACCTAGATAAATAAATAAACTTAAACAACTTTATAGTGTAAATTATTCGCTGATAAATCCTCTACAAAATCGATATGATGGTATTTTATTGTGAAATGAACGAAAAAAAAGTTATAACCACCAAAATAAACTTCTTACAAAATTTTCTCTTAGTTTCGTTTATAACTTTTTTGTTGGTCACTTGACGATAAAAAGTAATAGATATAAAATTGTAGAAAATTTAATTTGCTACATTTTATTTTTAATTCAATTTTCTGTAGATTTACTAGTTCAGGAGATGCAGTGCGAAAGCCCTTTGCACCCCTTTTTCCAAGATGGCGCCCGTGGGACAAGGCTGGCAACCCTAAAAACTTGAACTTAAGCTTCTACTGAACCCCCTACACTCTAATAAAATATAATTTACTCCTCTAAGAAATGCAACCCTAAATGTAACATTTAAATGGACTAAAAGAAAAAAATTAAAATTTTTAAAGTTTAAATGTGTGGCGTTATTACCAAAAAATATTAATAATTCAGTAACAAACAGACATACAATTTTATTATTGCACTTAGAAAGTCAGTAGAGAAAGAAGTAGTCACTTCTATCGGCATTCCCCAAGTGAGATGCAACGTTATTTATGAATATAAAGTATATTAAATGTTACATAAAAATAAATTAGAGGGAGTCTGTAAAAATTAGAGATGGTCAGAAAAAATTAGGCGTCATGAAAAACTGAAGAGGTCAGGTAAAAATGAAGGGAGTCAAAAAATTTGAGGAGATACGATAAAATAGGAGAAAGTCAGAAGAAATTGAGTGCAGTGATTGTCGAGAAGAATTGAAGTGGAAATTATAGAAACATCACTCTATTATTTTTTTAAACGCTTTTATTTAGTTCAATAGTTTGCGTCAAATCTTTAGACGTTAATTTGAGTGCCTTTTCTCTAATGCAAATGAATGAAAATTTGCAGACATATGCATTCGCGGGAACAATACACGAATAATCAGTAACATTTTTTTTATGTTTATTAATTGTTTAACCTTCGGAGTACGAAGACTGGGTCAAGCGTGACCCGAAATTCACTTATTTCTTAATATTTTATGAAATATTTTTTTTACAAATCCGATTGATCGCAAGTTCTCCTTATTTGTTTCAGTCTATTTTTTCGTATATAATTCGTGAACATGCAAATTACAGTTTTTCCTCTACGTAACATCTATGATGCCGGGTCAGTCCTGACCCGGTCTTCGGATTTCGAAAAATATTTTTAATATGTTTGTAGGTACACGTAAATCGCAGCCGTCTCTGTTTACGGGTATACGTATTCAAATATACGGCCGGAGCGAATTTACCTATGCCCGTTTTCTGTAAGGTATTAAAATCTGGCCGCCGGAGCGAACTAGTGTATACCCATGGGAAACCATCTTAAAAAATTTAAATTCAATAATTTAGGATTGTAATGGTTATGTTTGTTTGTTTTTTGTTGAATTAACGATACTGTTTATTAATACTGACTATTTAAAACATCCTTATAAATAAAATGAGAATGGGTCACGCTTAACCCATCTTCGTAATCTAAGTAAGTCAAATAATCTCCGTACTCCGAAGGTTAAACAAAAAAAAAACAATTTTAATAGAAAATGCTTAAATTCTCTTGTTTTTTAGAATGTAAAAATTTGAAACTTTTACGGATTGTAGCTAATCATATGAGCTATAAATAATTTCACTTTTTACGTTAATTGTTTACGTTATGCTTCATAAATAAACAATAAAGTTTCAAATTTTTTGCCGATTCCGACTACTTTTCATGTTAGTACATCATATTTATGTTTTATACCTATTTTAAGAAACATGACGATATATTTTAATGTTTGAAAAGTGTAAGACTAAAAAGTAAAAAATAAAAAAATATGAAAAATTTTTTTTTAAGAAACGCTTTTTTTTAGTTGCCAGTGACTAAAATTAAAAATATTATAAAAAAATCAACTAAAAAGCAAAAAATAAATAAAATTTAAAAAATCTAACACATTCGTTAAAGAAAAGTGTGGGGCGAAAACCGTTAATTAGATGAAGACGCTCCACGCTTTTCTTTGACGAATGTGTTAGATTTTTTCAATTTTTTTTATTTTTTGCTTTTTAGTTGATTTTTTTATAATATTTTTAATTTTAGTCACTCGCAACTAAAGAAAAGCGTTTCTTAAAAAATTTTTGTTCATATTTTTTTATTTTTAATATAGTGTTATGATTTTTTAGATTTAAGAAAATGTTAGGCAATTTTTTTTAATAAGTTTTATTTTTCTGATAGATATGTGTCTTTCTTTTTAATTATAAAATGCCTATGCCTATGAATGAGTAATATAATAATATAACAAGAGTTAAGCTTATTTTGTCGCCTATTGTTATGTTAAAATAAGGCCTCCGCATCCGCATATAGATATTATATTCAATGTTTTTTATATTGTCTTTTTTTAGAAGCAACGTCGAGAGTTAGGCCTGAAACGATTTTGGTCAGCGGTGAAATCTTCCAATAGTAGTTCTGGTTCTCAATGTGAACCCTGCCCCGAAGACTCGCCCAATGAAGAAACAAAACCTCCTCATTGTTCTTTACCCTTGCTGCAGGTAAATACGATATTAACATTTATATAACATAAATTAGGGAGTTAATATAACATAAGTACCTATATGTTTTCAAAAATGAGCACTTTGAACCGTTCAAACTTACAGATCATATTACAGAGAAGTTTAAAATTATGGAATAAATTCATTTATTCGTAAACGGGCGATTTTGGAAAAAAATGGGAAATAGGTCGATTTTTATTTTTAAATTACGACATTTTTAAATATCCTATATTGTACTAGTGACGTCATCTGTCTGGGCGTGATGACGTAATCGATGATTTTTTTAAATGGAAATAGGAACTATTTAATTTAACTTTGCTATATGTTACTGTTTGAGCTCTTTTGAGAACATTTACAAAAACAAGAACCTTTTTTGAAATACTTGATTTTTTTGGTTATTTGGTATGATATCACGACACCGACCTTCACACCCTGGAAGTGGAGAAGGGGATAACTTTAAAATCTTAAATAGGAATCCTTATTTTTATTGCAGATTTGGATTCCTTACGTAAAATAAGCAACTTTTACACTTCAAAATGAAAAACCAAAAAATACGTAATTAATATTTTTTTAAAATCTATCGGATAACACTAATCACGACCCCCCACTCCATTCCATGGAGGCGGGTGGAGGTAACTTTAAAATCTTAAATATTAACCGCTATTTTTTATTGCAGATTTAAATACCTCATAAAAAAGTAAGTAACATTTATTCGACACATTTTCTAGATTTACTGATAGATGGCGCTAATAAATCGTATTTTTCCAATTACAGCTCCATCTATTAACAATTCTAAAAAATGTCCAAATAAAAAATATTCCTAATTTTTTCATGAGGACTCCAAATCTGCAATAAAAAAACGGAGGTTTCTATTTAAGATTTTAAAGTTATCCCCACCCCACCCCCATGGGATGGAGTAGGGGGGTCGTGTTTAGTGCTATTCGATAGGTTTTTGAAAAATCTTAAACACGTGTTTTTTCTTTTTTTTCTTTGGAGGTGTATTTCTGAAGAATCGTTTTTTTCCGATTATAGCGTCATCTATCTTCAATTCGTAAAAATGTCTCGAATAAAAGTTGCTTATTTTTACGTAGGGAATCCAAATCTGCAATAAAAGTAGGGATTCCTATTTAAGATTTTACAGTTACCCCCCTCTATCTCCAGGAGGTGGAGTGGGGGGCCGTGTTTGGTATCATTCCATAGATTTTTGAAAAATACTGAAAACGTATTTTTCAGTTTTTCGATCGGATCTCCATTTCACGAAATATTCCCTCGTGCCCTACTTTTGGGACACCCTGTATATTTGTTTTATGTTTAAATAACGCTTTGTACTTATTATTACCAATATAATAACTGGTTAATTACTGCGTTTTAATTAGCAAATATAGACCATCCTATGCATGAATACACAGAAAACTAATAAAATTAAATTATTATTATTATCACATTCCTGTTTTGTTGAAATTTTATTTGTGAAATCGTTTAATTAGTTTTACTGATCCACCGACCGTTTGTTCAACTATAAAAAAATATATAACACAATCTAAAAATTCTATTCAGTAATTTAAAATGGATACGATTTCTAGGTTTGGCCAAGTTCAGATTCACCACGGGGAGAAGCTGATGGTCAGAGTTTTGTCTTTCCAGTATGTGCAGAAGATGCAACATCGCAAAATTCAACATGTATGGACAATATACTACACAATGATTCCGGGATTGATTCGGATCAGGTAAATTTTGACGTACGTATAGTAACATATAAGCACATAGTTGAAGTCTTTCTTCTTCTTTTTCTTTCATAACTCAGGCGAGACTCGTTATTCTCTGGCACTTCGTCATAAGACGTTTGTACCATACCTTGATTTTTTCCTTAGACTAATAAGTTCTGTGACCTCAACGAAGGCCAACAGTTTTCGTATTTATTTATTTATTTATTTATTTATTTATTTATTTATTTACTGAAATATACATCCACCAGGTATAAACCCATAAAGGTATACATAAGAAAACTACATTGACACAACATTGAACACTTGATGACAAAATATAAAATAAAATAAAGAATAACCAAAAATGTTTCTGTTGTTAATACACATACGCAATAATAAAACAAACACCTTAATAAAGAAAAATAACATGATATCAATTCGATAAGCTATTACATATTTCGCGTTTAAAGATGTTAAAATTAAGAAAAAAAAATGTCCACAGATCTTAAGTTATTTACACTTCTGCACATACTCTTTATCGGACAATAGAAATTATGTTGCGAATTAGGCACCGAAATAATGAAAAGTTACACCTGAACGTGACACAGCTCGTGGTACATTAAAGTCTATAAGACTAAGCAAAATATCGCTATTAATTATAGAATAGTAAGGATCTGTTTTTAGGTGGATGTGAGAGGTGGCATTCAGATTTTTGCGGAAAAAGTTAGGTGATAACTTCGTTAATAATAATTGATTTATGCTCCTTCTCAAATATGCCCGGAACAATAATAAAAAAAATAAAATATTTAGAAATTTCAAAAAATTTCGTTTTTTTTTTCTAATTTTTTTGCTTATAACTTAAAAACTATTCATTTTAGAACAAAGTTCTATAGGAATAAAACAAAGATAATTCAATTTTCTACCAGAAGCGGTTGGTTAAAAATGTATTAATTTATCACCCTTGCTTCAAAATAGCAATAAATATAAAATAAGGGGGCAAAACAAGCCTGTCCTTATTCAATGATTTTCCATCACTTAGGTTACACTTGGAACCTTCCTAATTCGCTTAGAAAATTTTTGTAATGTGCTAAAACCGTACACCAAATTTCATTAAAATTGACTTACTAGATTTTGCATAATAATTTTGCAATCTAAACATTTTTAAAAAATTAAAAATTTTTAAAATCTTGCACAACAAAAAACATGCAAAGATTTGTCAATTTTTTTACATATAAAGAAGTACTTCACCTATCTAATGCACTTTACAGAATTGAAATCGCATTATTTAAGCAGCCTCAGAAACAATTAAACAATTTTTTGGCTTATAAACAAATTAGTGCTCTGGCCAGGAGGGGGTGCTACGGGCTCCTTTATTTAGATAAACTTATCCAAGTTTTTTTTATGTATTTTGGCCCGTAGAACACGAATTTTTTGGGTAACAGTTGATCCGGATGTCGATAAAGTTGTTATAAACAAAGAACTTGAGGAATTACATAACATCGATTTTTCGCAAAATAAAACATTTTTTTGTATTTCTTGGGTAATTCTAAGCAAAAAATGTTCTTACAAGTTTTTTCGTAGGATGCATAGTTTTCGAGATAACCGCGGTGGAACTTTCAAAAAATCGAGAAATTGCAATTTTTGAACGCGAATAAAGTTTGATTAAAAAATAAAATAGCAATTCTGCTGACAGCATTTGAAAGTTTAGGTCAAATGATACCGGTTTTAATTATTTCCATTGCTAAAAATTATTTTTTTATTATTAAAAAAAAGCTATTTATTTATAAGCCAAAAAATTGTTTATAAATTTAAAACATTGCTGGGGCCCCTTAAATAATCCGATTTTAATTCTGTAAAGTGTATTAGATAGGTAGAGCACCTCTTTATACTTACGTAAAAAAATTAGTCAACTTCTAAATGGTCTACTTTTTGTTCAGAAAGATTTTAAAAAATTTGAACTTTTTTAAAAACATTTAGATTGCAAATTTATTATGCAAAATTTATTAGGTCGATTTTATTAAAATTTGGTACACGATTTAAGTATTTTACAAACAATTTTTTAAGTAAGTTACTAAGGTTCTAAGTGTCACCAAAGGGGTTAAAAAATATTGAATAACAACAGACTTATTTTGCCCCCTTATTTTGTATTTATTGCTATATGGCAGAAAAGGTAATACCTTAAGACATTTTTTACCAGTCGTGTATCATGCAAAATTCAATTATCTATATTTTATTTCTCTACGACTTTGTTCCAAAACGAATCGTTTTAAAGTTATAAGCAAAGAAAGCAGAAAAAAATCGATGTTTTTCGAAATTTTTAAATAGGTATTTTAATTTTTTTATTAATGTTCCGGGCATATTTGAGAAGGAGCATAAGTCAATTATTATTACTGAAGGTGTCACCTAACCTTATCTGCAAAAATCCGAATGCCACCTCTCACATCCAAAAATAGACGTTTTTTCGCATATCCTTACTGGTCTATTAGGCAATTGACAATTTTAAAGATGAATATTAGGCCGTTTATTTCACGCTGCTTACGCAGTGAATGGAATCCAAACTCAAAAAGGAGTAAATTATAGCTGTAGCCTCTAACCGGATATCTGTTATTATTTTTTGAGGTAACAATATCTAAGAATCTTTTTGAACAGATTCAAGATTAGAGACAAGTTCTGCATGATTAGAATTCCATACCACGCTGCAGTAATTAAGTTTACTACTAACTAGTCCAAAATATAAACTACGCAAAGCTTCAACAGACGTTACATCTCTGCAGCTTCTAATAATATATCCTAAAGATTTGGTTGCTTTAGAGACCACGCTATTAATATGAGTTGAGAATGTTAATTTACTATCAAATATAACACCAAGATCTTTAAACTCTGAGGTAGAAGACAGTAAAATGTTGTTGACCTTATAATCAAAATGTATGTTATTGATCTTTCGGGTATAGGACATTACTTTACATTTCTTTATATTTAAGGATAGTTAATTACTGAAACACCATTCATTAATGGCAGAGATATCCTGTTGAAGTTTAACGCAGTCGGAAATATGGTTAATTTTGCGAAAAATTTTCATATCGTCCGCATACAACAGTGTTTCAGAGTCTACGATGGAGCAGATATCATTAACAAAAAGGAGAAATAATAAGGGACCCAGATTTGATCCCTGAGGTACTCCAGACGTGGCAACAAAACGAAAAGATCGAATGCCTTGATGTTCTACGAACAAACTCCTATCAGTTAAATATGATTTCAGTAATATTTGAAAGTTATTGGAAATTCCAAACTGATCTAATTTTGTTAGCAATCTATTGTGAGACTCGGTCAAATGCTTTACTGAAATCAGTATATATGACGTCCACCTGCTGTCTTGACTCCAAAACTGACGAAACATATTCTGTAAAAATACAAAGATTTGTTGCCGTACTCCGAGCTTTCACAAAACCATGTTGACTGATGGTAATCAAACAACGCACATGAGCATACAAGTAATCCGTCAAGATAATTTCGAACAATTTAGAGAATGCTGATATAAGAGCGATAGGTCGATAGTTACTGAACTAATAAAATATGGCACAACAAAATTATATGAAAACCTGGCTAAACTCTTTCAAAGATGCATCAACGGAGGGGAAATCCCAGAAGAATGGAAGACATCATGGATATCCACCATACATAAAAAAGGCAGACGGGATCAATGTGACAACTACAGAGGCATCGCTGTAACGAACTCGATCAGCCGAATATACGGAAAACTGATTAAAAATAAAATCGAAAACGAATATAAAGATATAGAAGCTGAAGAACAGGCAGGATTCAGGGCAGGGAGATCAACGGTTGACCATCTGTTTTGTATTACACAGATTATTGGGAAGAAACTGGCCGTCAACCAGGAGGTGCATCTGTTATATGTGGACTTAAGAAAAGCGTATGATAGCATCCCACAAAACAAACTATGGGAAGCATTAGAGAAAACCAATATAAGCGCAAATTTAATAACAGCGACAAAACAATTGTATACCAAAACTGCAGCAAGGATGAAAGTTGGAAGCAGGCTATTGAGAGGATTCCAAATTAGCAACGGTCTAAAACAAGGGCCTTTCACCGACATTATTTAAGATCTACCACGAGCAAAATCTAAAACTTTGGAAACGCAAATGCAAAAACATGGGATTACCGATCAACAACAATACAATATACACTTTGTCATTTGCAGACGACCAACTTGTACTAGCGCAAGACTACGATGATATAGAATATATGACAAGGAAATTAATAGAGGAGTACAAAAAAGGTGGTTTGGAAATAAACATAAAGAAGACCGAATATATGTGTATCGGTGGGACACAGCAGGACCTTACACTGGGGAATGGCGAAATTATTAAACATTGCGACGCATATAAATACCTGGGTATGACCTTCACACAAGAAGGAAACGTAGAGCGGACGATAGAAGAAAGAAACAACCAGGGAAGAAAAGCAATTACCCTTCTTAATAGTATCCTGTGTGACTAGTCAATATCAAACAACAACAAACATAGAATATCCAATACAATTGTTAAGAGTATAATCACTTACAGCAATGAAGTATGGCAAATAAAAGAAAGATACAAGAGGAAACTTGAAGCAACAGAAATGGATTTCTGGAGGCGCTCAGCAGGAAAATCAAGATTAGAAAGGGTAACCAACAACAGAATTAGGGAAATAATGAATGTGAAACACACAATAGTAGATGACATTAGTACCAAACAGTTAGATGGTATGGACACGTACAAAGAATGTCCTAAGAACGACTCCCGAAACAAATCCTAACGTGGACCCCTCATGGTAGACGAAAAAGAGGAAGACCCCGCCTTAGTTGGAGAGAAGGCATAAATCGAGAAATGAGAGAAAGAGAATTGGATGAAGACCTTTGGATGGACCGAAGTGAATGGCGACTAGGCATCGGAAGACGTAGGAGAACGTTTTAAAACCGATATATATGTACAGGTCGATAGTTAGATACTTATATCAGAGTTTGAACCTGATTTAAAAATAGGACAAACTCTTGTATTTTTCCACGCAGTTGGAAATGTTGTATTAAGAATGAGGTTAAAAATTACAACTAGTGATTCTATGAATGACTCGACATGACATTTATGTAAGTATCGAAACAGGAAAATTATCAGGACCGCAGGAAAATTTATTTTTTAATTTCTTTGCACCTTTTATAATATCGTTACCGGTAATTTTACCGCTATTAAAGTAAGAACTTGGATTATAATTAAAATCAGATGAAACAGAAGAAGAGCTATTACTATCAGAAATATAAACACTCTTAAAGAAGTTTGCAAATGCATTTACTCTATCTTGACTCGTGGTAAACTTATCACTACCGTATTTCATCAGACCAGGTATCCGTGATTTATTATTTTTGGCATTAACCAAGTTCCAAAATAGTATTGGTAGTTTTAGGATCTCTTCTGGTTCAAACCTCAGTTGACCAGTGAATTCCTGCCTCACATCTCTTAGCACACTGGAATGGCATAGTATGTGTATGGCAGTCTCTTCTTCCATTTCACACTTTCTGCACCATGGTTTATTCACCTTACCTAGTTTGTATAGGTGATTTCTTAATCGCCTGTTAGCCCAATAAAATAAAATAAAACCAAAATGTAATTCCGTACAGGTGGGAATAAATTTTTTATTAAAGTTTAGGTCAAAACAAAAGGTATTTCCAAGAAAGTATATGATTCATATGAGGAGATCATTGTTTAAATAATTAAAAATTGGTAATTTTTGCACAAAACTTAATTTTTTAACTGCTGCGGCAATTCTTGTTTATATTAAGGATTTTACAATTTTTTCCTACATAGATGAACACCCAGTCTTTTACATGAGACTTACTAAATTAAATTTGACCCCTAATTTATTTAAATAATAGTAAATCAAAACTAAAAAACAAACTTCCAAAAAATATTACTTGCAATATAAATAAGCACTATAAAATATTTTGTTTTGCAAAAAAAGTTGCGCTAAAATATCACTATAAATTGTCAAAAAAATTGGTTGATAAATATTGAGTAGTTTATGAGATATTTAATTTGTTTATAAAAAATTTGTAAACACCACATTTACAAAAGAAACAATTTTTTTAGATCCATTTTTTGCCAATCTTTTCTAGATAGCTTTTCCAAGTTTAAAAATTCATAATTTGTTTATTTATCAATATTAACAATTAAGTGCGTGAGTACATCTATCAACCCTACTACTTAACAGTGTCATTTATACATAGAGTTAAAATTTTATAATATTTTAAAAAGTAATGTTTTTCGTAGCGACCTTAACTGAAAACTTTTTACATGAAGAGTGGTGCAGTAGTACTTTGCAATACCTTCGTTAATAATGGACCAATTTCAATGTTTTTTTTTTAGTTTATGGTAGCTTATAAAAATAGTAACTGACACAGTAAATGACACTTTTAACAATAAAATATTCGTCAATTTGTTATAAACAATTTTTTCAATTTTCGAATCCTACCAGGGGCAGAAATTTTTCATTTATTATAAATTAATAAATGAAAAATAGTTTCTGTCCTTGTGGGATCGGTACTCACCGGAGGGACCGCAGACGTTCGGAAACAATTAGCGTCTCTTTGCAAAGACAATGACGTCGACTTTGCAAAGTAACAAGACACTTACTCAACACACACACTACACATTACTCCCCTGACTTAGTAGTAAGTTATACAATTACGTGGCTAAAGGTTCTAGTTCTAAACCAAAGACAGAATCAGAGAAAAAAAATTTTTTTTCAATTTTTTTTCTCTAGATATGATAAATAAGATTTTTTATAGAGATAAGATCTCTAGATAAGAGAAAAAAGATTTTTTATAAAAAAAAAATAAAAAAGTAATACTGAATTAGCATTAAAAATTTGTTTAAGACTTTTTTCTGTGTAGAATATTAAAATATATACAGTGTGAGGCAAAGAAAAAAATCCACCTTGATAGTTGGCAGTATTTATTAGATCTTAAGGAAATGACGAAACAGGTCGATTTTTGGTCTAAGAGGGACACTTTTTACGGTACATACATCTGTCATTTGTCAACCCCCTCCCTTCCACAACCACCACCCCTTATTTTTAAATAGGGAATAGGGATCGTGTGCTAGCTCATTTGAAAGGTTATTCAATTCTCTATTCAGTAATATTAACATTGACATAATTATTTATTATTAAGAAAAATTATTTTGAATTAAATTAATTGACACAAAAAGAAAAATGTATGTAATTTATTTAACTCAAAATACATTCTACTGCTGACAGAAAACAGAAAAAAATGTTGAAAACATTGAAATTGGCCCATTATTAACGGAGATATTGGAAACTGTCCTCCGCCAATTTTCAGACAAAAAGTTTTCATTTAAGGTGCTACGAAAATCATCATGTTTCAAAATATTCTACAATTTTTATTACGTGTAGAAATGACATTGTTAAGTAGTAAGTATAATAGATGTACTTACGTACTTTTAAATGTCAATATTGATAAATAAACAAATTATGAATTTTTAAACTGGGAAAAGCTATCTCGGCCAAAAATGCTTCTAGAAAAGTTTTATGCTATTGTGAATATATCAAAAATTACCAAGAATACGAATACCGAAAAATAATTTTAAAATTTTTAATCCCGGCGATGTTATTAAAAAAATAAATTTTAAACAAATTACACCAATTTTCAAACGCCATTTTTGAGGGATGTTTAATTGAAATTTAGATTTGTCAATATATTTATCGAAAACATATATAAAAGCAAAACACATGTGACTTTAAAAACTTGTATACACTATCGACAACAACCGCGTTTTTGCAGTTGAAAAAATGGTAATTTTTTATAAACAAATTAAATATCTCATAAACTACTTAATATTTATCAACTAATTTTTTGTCAATTTATAGTAATATCATAGCGGAACTTTTTCTGCAAAGTAAAATATTTTATAGTGTTTATTTATATTGCAAATAATATTCTTTTGGAAATATGTTTTTCAATTTTGATTTACAATTAGTTAAATAAATTACCGGTCAAAATTAATTTACTAAGTCTCATATAATAGACTGTTTCATCGTTTTTTCACAAATAAATTGTAAAATCCTTAATAAAAACACGAATTACCGCAGCAGCTAAAAAAATAAATTTTTGCAAAAATTACCTACTTTGAATTATTTAAACAATGATCCCCTCATATGAATCATATACTTTCTTGAAAATATCTTTTGCTTGGACCTAAACTTTGATAAAAAAATAATTATTCCAACCTGTACGGAATTACATTTTGATTTACATGTATTGTAATTTTATTTGATCGGTCTATGTGTCCAGTCACCATTTCAGTGACCGTTTTGATCTCTCGTTTATTGAGGTTCATCAAACTGTTAGAGAGTTTTTTATCAATATTCGTGATTATTTTTTTTAGTCTGGATTTGCCCTTGAGTGGCTCTCCATTTCTTTTGATGGTTCTTTATCCAACATCGTTTTTCGTAGCATTTTTAGTGATGCCACAGAAAGGTTCTGGGCCTTCAACTTTTTCTCTCGAGTCTTGTTTCGCTAGCATATCTGCTCGTTCGTTCCCATGCACCCCTTCATGAACCCGGTATCCATATTAAAGACACTTTATTGTCTTTTGCCAGGTTATTGAGGAGATCTTTGCAGTTTCCCACCAATTTTGATTTGGTGAGAGGGTTCTTTACAGCCAGAATAGTCGATCGGCTATATGTTTAAATGTAGATTCTTTTAGCTTTAGGGTCTTCATTAATGATTTCATCAAGGCCTGCCACCAAAGTAAAAACTTCAGCCCGGAACACAATTGTATGTTGACCTATGCTGTAAGATTTATTGGTTATACGTTTGCCCAAAGATACTTGATCCAGTACCATGGGCAGTTTTGGTAGAAGTATTAGTATGGTATAGTTAGACCCAAACCCAGACATCCAAAGTGAAAGTTATCCTCCAACACCAAATTGTTCTATATGGTCCACATAATGTTCAGAAAAAAGTCACACCATTTTGAGCGTCGGGTTTGGGGGGGAGAGGAGGGAGAAATCGGTAAATTCGTAGTTTTTTAAGTTTTTCGTCAATATTTCTAAAACTATGCGGTTTAGCATGAACAACCTTCTATACAAAATTGATCTACATTAAATTTGAAACAAAAAGACTCTATGCATAACCCTTCTAAAATGAACGGTTCCAAAGTTACGGAGGTAGTATAGTATAATTGGTCCAAAAAAAGGCCTAACACAGACATCCAAAGTAAAAGTTTTTCTTTAACACCAAATTGTTCTATATGGTGCACATATTGTTCAGTAAAAAGTTACACCATTTTGAGCGTCCGGTTTGGGGGGGAGATGGGGGAGAAATCGGTAAATTAGTAGTTTTTTTAAGTTTTTCCCCAATATTTCTAAAACTATGCATTAGCGTAAAGAATGTTCTATAGAAAAATGTTCTACATAAAATTTAAAACAAAAAAGGTTCTATACATAATTGTCATAAAATCAACGGTTCCAGAGTTACAGAGGGTGAAAAGTGGAGGTTTTCGATACTTTTTATATTTACCGATTTCTCCCCCTCTCCCCCCCCCCAAACCCGGCGCTCAAAATGGTGTGACTTTTTTCTGAACATTATGTGGACCATATAGAACAATTTGGTGTTGGAGGATAACTTTCACTTTCAATGTCTGGTTTTTTGGTATAGTTATACCATACATTGCCCAAAAAATATAAAAAGTATCGAAAACCTTGACTTTTCACCTTCCGTAACCCTGGAACCGTTTATTTTATAACAATTGTGTATAGAACATTTTTTGTTTTAAATTTCTTGTAGAACAATTTTGTATATAACATTGTTTACGCTAAAGCATAGTTTTAGAAGTATTGACGAAAAACGTAAAAAAACTACTAATTTACCTACTTCTCCCCTATCTCCCCCCCAAACCGGACGCTCAAAATGGTGTAACATTTTACTGAACAATATGTGGACCATACAGAACAATTTGTTGTTACAGAAAAACTTTTACTTTGGATATTTGGGTTAGGACTTTTTTTGGACCAGTTATATTATTCTACCTCCGTAACTTTGGAACCATTCATTTTAGAAAGATTATGGATAGGACCTTTTTTATTTCAAATTTAATGTAGAACAATTTTGTATAGAGGGTTGTTCATGCTAAACCGCATAGTTTTAGAAATATTGACGAAAAACTTAAAAAACTACGAATTTACCGATTTCTCCCCCCTCTCCCCCCCCCCAAACCTGACTCTCAAAATGGTGTGACTTTTTTCTGGACATTGTTTGGACCATATAGAACAATTTGGTGTTGAAGGATAACTTTCACTTTGGATGTCTGGGTTATGGCATCTTTATGGATCAACTATACTATACTATATTGGCATATAGTAAAATTTTAGCATTTAAAACTAATTGAAAAATTAAGATTGTAGGCGCAAATACTTTACGGCTATTCATACTTTTTCTGACTTTACACGGCAAATTACATGTAGTAAAATTCGCACTGATATGGATATGTAAACATTACTTGACAATGTCATCATTAACTGTAAAGAGATGGCTTTTCAATGTTCTTGGATAACTGTTGCTTGTATAATTGCTTAAATTATTAATTCAGTTAATTAATATGACAATTTTTTTACTAACTATGCATTCAGTGATTGTAATAATCTATTAACTGTACAACAAAAACTAATACTCAATCGACAAAAGAGGAAAAGCGATAAAGTGATTTTTTAATCATGTATGTATTGTTTATTGTTTATTGTTTTATGTGTAATTAACGTAATTATTGTAAAATTCTTATACAGATACATGTACATGAAAACTAATAAACATATTATTATTATATATTATTATGTATGTATTGTTACTATGGAACGCTTGCAATTTTGAACATGTTTAACAACAAAATACTTAGATCACAGAATATATCCTGGTGTATTCTCTGCGTGAATATTCCATAAATAATAAACATAATAAACAGTAATAAGCATATTAAGAAATAAAAAGGAGATGAAACCTGTAGAGGTGTAAAATTATCGATAGGAACCCATAAATTTACAATACATTACGTAGTGTTCCACCTTTAGACATCTGTGACAGGATATGACAAGAATGGCAGTTATTATACTCCTCCTTTATTTACGGTGTCCCAAAAGTAGCGGGACTGTCGAATATCTCGCGAAATAGAGATCGGATCAAAAAACTGAAAAATACGTATTTAATATTTTTGAAAAATCTATCGAATGATACCAAACACGACCCCCACTCCATCTCATGGAGGTGGGGTGGGAGTGAGATTGAAATATCAAATAGAAACCTCCATTTTTTATTGCAGATTTGAATACCTGATAAAAAAGTAAGTAACATTTCTTCGAGACATTTTTTAGATTTGTTGATAGAGGGCGCTAATAAATCGTATTTTTCCAATTACAGAGCATTCTATCAACAATTCTAAAAAATGTT
Source organism: Diabrotica virgifera virgifera (assembly GCF_917563875.1). Taxonomy (NCBI): domain Eukaryota; kingdom Metazoa; phylum Arthropoda; class Insecta; order Coleoptera; family Chrysomelidae; genus Diabrotica; species Diabrotica virgifera. Next base: position 54,964,868 of record NC_065446.1, read on the forward strand.
CGAATAAATGTTCCTTATTTTCAACGAAATCTTTTCGTTTATAAATTCGCAAAGTGTGTTCGCTCGTGCGTTGTCGCTCCTGCAATATTTAGAGGTCACGAAGCGATGGATGCGCATGTAATTTTGTCTTCTGAATCCAAATCTGAAAACGGCTTTTCGCTATCTCTAACCATCTTTTGAAAAATATTAAACATGTGTTTTTTGGATTTTAATTTGGTGTATTTCTTGTGATATTAGACCGTTTTGTGTAATTTACTTAGTATATCAGGATAATTCGTTTTTCCGATTATAGCGCCACCTATTTTTAATTCGGAAATGTCTTGAATAAAATTTGATTATTTTTACGTAAGGAATCCAAATCTGCAATAAAAAATGGGGATTCCTATTTTAGATTTTAAAGTTACCCCCACCCCACCTCCAGCGGGTGAAGTGTGGGGCCGTGTTTGGTATCATTCGATAGATTTTTGAAAAATATTGAACACGTATTTTTCAGTTTTTCGATAAGATGTTCATTTCACGAAATATTTTACCGTCTCGATACTTTTGGGACACCCTGTGTATCTGATAACGGATAATTTATTGCGTCTAATATTATTGCGATTAAATAATCTGCGTCTCAAAACGTGAATTCATTGCATCGCGATGTTTTCCCTTAAATAGGCAGGGTTTGTTGATTTTGCTTTAGAGTTGTGACCGCATAGCTCCACTGAGGATGCGTAGATGCTGAAATAGCTATATGGAGATGGTGGTCCAACTCTGAATCAAATTAAAACAAAAACTGCCTTTATTTGTTTCATCTTTACTCAGATTTGCGTACCTGAAACTGTCTTTCGGTCCTTTTCCTAGACGAAAAGAAGGTAGATACGTGGTCTAAGTGTCCTTTATTTGCTTTCTTCTATATTCGTCGTCTCTTATGCTTATATATTGTAAAAGCCGGAGATACAGGATGCAGCCAGAAAGCAGTTTCTTAACGAAAAGTCTTGGATTTAAATTATTGTTTACTATGTTTATTTCAATTATTTTAATTGCATAAAGGTAGTAACCTTTGCATCTGGGGCTTTTCGACTTCCTCGTATTACTAAAGATGTCGCTGTTTTGCGTCTCAAAAGGTGAATTCCTTGCATCGCGATATTTTCCCTTAAATAGACAGGGTTTGTTGATTTTGCTTTAGAGTTGTGACTGCATAGCTCCACTGAGGACGCATATATGCTGAAATAGCTATATGGAGATGGTGGTCCAACTATGAATCAAATTTTGCAAAAACTGCCTTTATCTTGATTAATTATTGATTGTAATTGTTGGTTTTTAATCTAATTTGATTAACATTATTTACCTGTTTAGGTATCACCTTTACCGTCGACGGCTGGTACATCTACAACTCCGCTGCAATCACCAACCCCCAGTCTTCGACGACCCAGTAGCTCCTTGCTTCACCCCGATCATGCAAGACTTCTAAGACTTTATCCTATCATATCACCACCACACAGTTCTACTGAAGATCTATCAGAAATCAATACTAACGGTGGCAACCCAGTAGTATCACCGTCATCATCAACAACCTCTTCACTCACATCGATAGCAGCTGCTGTTGCAGCTAACAATATATCAAGAGCCAGTGATAGTTCGGATAGTCGACGGAGGTCATCAACAATGACAGCTAGGTATTCAATATTTGACGCACTGGACTTAGAATATGCTCTGCTAAGAGCTGCCGCCAGGGGAAGTGTAGGACCATATTCGTTAAGTGAGAGTTTACATAAACTAACTTTTACACAAAGTCTGGCATTTCCAGCGTTAGCTCGAGGTTTGGCCGGCAAAAGAAGACGATCTCAGCAGAACCATGCTAGACGGCCTTTAAACCCCAATGAAAGTGGACTCAATACTTGTGCAAAACTAGTGACAGCTCTGGTACTGGTTCTTGTTAGTGTTTTAGTTTTTGCAGTGGTTTATAAATTTGTAAGGACGTGAGGTTTACTTCTAGCTCCTCATGGAGCTAGACAAGGCAGCTTTACTATGAAGAATTCTAGTGATTCAGTTAAGAGTCTTACCGAAATTACATAAATGAGATATAAATGGATATAACAAGGAAGTTGAATGTTCGTAAATTATCACTTTAACCATTTGGTAATGACCAAAACGAATGCTATCAAAATAGTAAAATAGATAAATGGTATTGAACATTGTGTCTGTGATGGTTGTTATTTTAGAAGATAGAATATATTTTGCTAGATTTTTGTCTTAATACCATTGTCTCAAATTTAAAGTTTTACATGATATAAAACTTTAAAAAATTGACAGATATTAAATCCATAAGGGTTTTTAGTTTTTATATTAAAAATTTTTGTGACCACGTCATGCATAGAATATTTATGTAAAGTATTATAAAAACCTTCTGTTCTTTTATTTAAATTGTTATTAGTTTTTTTATCTTTTATTTACAATATTTACCAGTAATAAAAGGTATTGCAAATTTATTCATTAAAGTGAAATTTAGCCATTTTTCATTTTTTAAGCTTTCATACAAACAGATTTAAATACACTGACCCGCAAAAGTTACCATACATGTGAATTACTACCTGTAGAGTAAATAGATATAAATATACAGTATACGGCAAAATAAACAGTAGGTACTGAAATGAATATTGAAATGTTTATTATTATTTATATCTTTAGTATACATGATATAGCCTTCAAATATTATTCACGACAACGTTCCCGATAAAACAGATGTTAAAGATACCGGAACTTAAGATGGTGGATGGGTCTGCCTTCTTCGGTATTCCCCACATGTACACAACAAGTGGCGTTAGATCTGGTGAGTGGCGATCTCTCAAAATGATCACGCAGTATTCGAAGAGACTCCCTGGCCCTGGCCGTGTGACAGGTTGCCCAGTCCTGCTGAAACCATTGTTGATTTTAAGCTTGGACTGTTTTCGCAACCTTTTCGTGTGAGCGAAAATAGTACTCAAAAAAAAATTAAACTCTTAGAGTACAGTTTGGTGGTAGAGGTATAATGGAATGGGGTGGCATTTCGTTGGAAGGACATATAGACCTTGTTATGTTAGGGGCAGTTGGCCTTAATGCTGATAGATACATTAGGGAATGTGGATGAATCTGTGTTTCCTTTTATGAATTTTGCCAGTGAAAATTTTCTCCTAATGCAGCATAATGATCGGCCGGACATAGCCGGGATAACAATGTAATACTTACTTTATAGATGTTGGTATTCGGTAACTAGTCTGGCCTTCTAGAAGTCTAAATCTTAACCCGATAGAGCATTTGTGCGACAAGTTTTGAAGGGTATTTAGACAAAATTATGGCGAGTATGCATCTTTTTTGGAGTCTCAAAGCTTTTTCGTATGATTATTCTAGAACTTGAGAGGCATTTTCAACTCTGACCACTGGACTAATGACGCTTTATAATAGGAGATGCTTTATATTGCAATTTGTTTTTGATTTTTTATACCAATGAACAGTTTTTGTTGGCTAATAATTATTCACGCTATTCACTTTAACACTCTTGTATCTACATTGCGTGACGTGGTCATGTTGGATTACATAAATAAATATACTCGTATATCCATGTAAGAAGACGGCGACGTCTGTATTTTATTTAATCTTTCTTTCCATTTACATGTTAGAGAAATATTTGTATATATGGATATTCTAAAATAAAGTAATCTACTTCTTATAACCTTTTGTAAAATAAAAAATACTTCCTAAAAAAATTCCATTTAATTTTATATCTAAATGGCCACATAACACCTATTAGTACATTCTTTCACGGTTTTTGCTGTAAATTTTAAAGAACCGCTTGGATTGATATGAAATTTGGCATACGCATAGCTAACATGTCAAAGGAAAAAAGTGATATGGTGCCGATGTGTACTTTTTCCCTGGGAGTGAGTTTCACCCCATCTCGGAGGTGAATAAATATATGTCCAAGGCAAGTCCCGAAATGGAAAAACTGACTAATTTTAAGCAACTTTTGTTCTGTAGAGTTTTTTCACCAAATCAATACTTTTCGAGTTATTTGCAAGTTAATATGTTCATTTTTCAACAAAATAACCACGTTTTTGGACGGTTTTTCGCAAATAACTCAAAACATAAGCATTTTGTCGAAAAAAACCTTCTTCAAAACTATAGCCTATAAAAAAGTGAAAAAAACGGTGTACATATTAGGTCTCTATACCTGGCAAAAAAAAAAGTTATAGCTAATAAAAAATAGGTTAATATTCGAAAAATTCCAAATAGAATAATTCAATGTCAAATATCCAAATAATGAAGTCTTGGGGAAAACACATAACAACTTTTTTAAAGTGTTTAAAAAAGCTTTATTTCTGTTTTTATATAAAAAATTTCTAGCATCAAATGTAAGCAAGTTACGCTCAAAATAAAGTTGGTCCCTTTTGTTTTAACAAAAAAAAAATCAGGAAGCTCACCCCCCCCCCCCCTCCCCATTAGCAACTTAAACGAAATTAATCGTTACCGCTTCACAAGTTATTTTACTTATGTTGTGTTTATATGATCTGTAAGTTTCATCGATTCAAAGTGCTTATTTTTGAAAAAAATTGGTTTTAAATCAAAATTTTTAAAAATATTAATTTTGAAAAAAATGTTTTTTTCAAAATAACTTAAAAATTGTTAGAGATACCAAAAATTTTAAAAAACAAAAAAAATCGGCTTTACTTTTCTGAATATTTTGTATTCTTGGTTTTTCTGTAAGACAAAAACTGGTTAAGATTCGTTGTTTTCAAATTTGCATACACTCGTGATAAGTGACTCGTTCAAGCCCTTTTAACTACAGCTCGGTCAAAAATAAGGACTTTGAATCGATAAAACTTACAGATCATAATATGATCAATATATACGAGAGTAAAAACTTGTGAAGTGGTAACAATTAAGTTTATTTGAAATGCTAATTAGGGGGTGATTTTCCCGATTTCTTACCAAAAAATAGAACCACCAACTTTATTTTGAGCGTAACTTGTTTACTTTTGATGCTAAAAATTTTTTTTAAAAACAAAAATAAGCATTTTTTAAACACTTTAAAAAAGTTAAAATGAGATTTTTCCAAAAAAGTGCTTTGTTTTTTGGTTATGGCACGTTAAAATATTAGATTTGGAATTTGACGAATATGAACCGATTTTTCATTAGCTATAACTCTGCTTCCGCTAGGTATAATGACCTTTTTTTTGGAATGAGGTGGAAAGATTCGTAAATCGACTAGGGAAGGTGTCCCTAGTACTGTTGGATTCAACCAAACCAGAGACATACGCCGAAGGCACGGTGTCAAAACTAAGTGACAGAGGGCCCCCTTCGGACATCCCTGCCAGATCACCTACCAACTAAAACCACCCCCTCTTCGACCCGAGGTATCCCTGGACGAGTTCATTAACAAACGAAACATGGGGATACCCCGCGCAGACCGGATTAAAGGTGCCCTTAGAGCTATTTATTATATCTACAACACTTACCTAATAGCGGTGAGCGTGTAGGGAAAAGATCTAGTTCCCAAGCGAAGGAACTTGGAAACATTGAGAAAAAAAAAAGAGAAGGTAACTCGATACATTTTTATACAATAAAGAAGAAAGAAAGAAATAAAGTTTTTTTATTTTTTTATTTTTTTTTACAGTTGACCGCTATGAAGGAGGTAGACTCGCTCACCCAGCTTGTTCTACTCTTTCCATTATAGACTTTCTTTTCATGATGCTTGTTATATGGTCGATTATACACTCGAAATTCTCTTTGCTGGTCATTGCAATCTGCATGATGTTGTTGGACGAGATAGCGCCAAACCTATTCTGCAGCCTTTGTTGTTCTACGATGAAAACATTGCACCGGAAAATGCAATGTTCCGCATCGTCCCTCTCGTGACACGTGGTGCATATATCATCGTTGGTTTTTCTGATGCCATATGTGTAAGACCTAAAAGATCCATGACCCGTCAGGAACTGAGTAAAGTAGTAATTTACCCGTTTAAATTTACAATTGTACCAAGCTACAACATCGGGGATCAGTGTTTTGGTCCAGCGAGCCTTCGTGGTCTGTACCTCCCATTCCCTTTGCCATTCCATTATCATGTTCACTCGTATGGTCCTTCTCACCTGTTGTAAGTGGCCATCGTGTGCTTCATACAGCATTTGTCTCTCTTTGGCTAACAGGTGAATAGGAAGAGTGCCCGCTATCACCTGTAAGGCCAACGTAGAAGTGGTTCGGTACGCGCTCACCACTTTTAAAAGAGGCTTCCTTTGGGCTCTTGTTATTATATCTTTGTACTTCTGGTATTTTAGTACGCTGATCCAGACGGGGGTTCCATATAGAAGGGTCGACTGCACCACTTGGAGGTACAAACTCCTCTTGTTGCTGCTGGGCCCTCCAATGTTAGGTATTATTCTCTGGATAGCTGCCGTCCGTTCGTCTGCATTCTTAACCACTCTTAATAAGTGTTTCGTGTATCTTAGGCCTCTGTCCAGGTCAATACCCAAATACCTCGCACAGTTCGTCGGCTCTAGTTGGCTACTACCTATTTGTAAGGTCAAGTCCGGCCCATTTCTTGGAGCTTTAAGGATGACCACTTCTGTCATGTGACCGGCAAGTTCAAGATCATTATTTTCCATCCACCTGTTCACTTTCTCGCAGCATTCGTTTACGATTTCCACAAGGTCCCAGTACATGTCGTTGGTGACCAATATAGCAAGGTGTCGTCCGCATAGGCTACTGCCATGTTGTTTCTACCGTAATCGATATTTAAAACCCCATTGTACAAGACATTCCACAACGTTGGACCTAGTACAGAGCCTTGCGGTACGCCGGCTGTTAGTTTCATCTCAACATTTTTGGCCACTGAAACATGTCTCTCGCTTAAATATCTTTTTATAATATTGATCAGGTATCCCGAGACATTAGTGGTTTCTAATTTAGTAATAATATGGGCCCAGTTGGCCGAGTTAAATGCGTTCTTTATGTCAAACATTACTAAAACGGCTCATCTCTTTCTGGTGTTCTTCACAATGTCTGTAATATGCTTGACCGCATCTATAGCAGATTTTCCTTTCCTGAAACCGTACTGTCTGGTTGAGATGATGTCTTTTTCTCTCAGCTCTCCTTCAAGACGGTTTTTAACAATATTCTCATACAACTTTCCTAGGCAGTCGAGTAGGCATATCGGTCTATAGGCGGTGGCTTCTTCCGGGTCTTTGCCGGGTTTGAGTATTAGAGTTAGTCTCGCGAGCTTGAGCTGGTTAGGAAACTCTTGTTTTGTCAGCAGCTGGTTCAATATGGCTCTGATAGCGTCTGGCTGTGTTTTAACTATTAGTTTTATCACCTCTGGTGGCACACGATCGGGTCCTGGGGATTTACCTACTTTAATGTACTCTGCTGTTTTGATGAGTTCCGCATTACTTATTTTCTCCGGACAGATATGTGGATTGTACGTATGTTTAATGCCGGGCTTGTTGGGAAAGAGAGTGTTAGCTATTTCTCTTCTTTTCTCATCGCACAGATTGTATGGGACCTCGAACTTCAGCGTTTTGGTGGCTATTCTATAGGCATCGCCCCATACGTCATTTTCCAGTGCCTCGCACAAGTCTTGCCAGCATGTGAGCTTTGCGCTCTTTATAAGTTTGTTTAGGTCTTTCTTGACGGATTTATTCGTCTTTTGTCTGCTGGGTCCTGTGTCTCTGGGCGATTCGTCTGAATCTAATGCATTCTGTCCGTTTCGACTGAATTTCGTCATTCCACCAGTAGGGTACGGTGTGTGAGGCGGTTTTGCTCCTACTACTTAATTTGTATGCCCTATTAATGGAATTCCTGAAGGTGAGAAAGTCACTGGCTTCTTATCAACTCCTCAAATCTTGCTTTGTTGAAGTCAAGTATCTTCCTGCCGTTCTTTTTTGTTACCTTTGTACCAATCTCGAAGAAGATGTACTTATGGAAGGTAAATATGTTATCATCTAGCACGTCCCAATTCGTAATCTTCTTAGCGTAGTTTTTGGATGCCAGGGTAACATCTATGTGGCTCCGCGATTCACCTCTTTCGAACGTGTGTTTCCCATTATTCATCACTACCATATCGGTAGAGGCAATCCATTCGTTCCATATATTCCCTTTGACGTCATTTCTTGGGGACCCCCACCATATGGACTTGGCGTTTATGTCGCCAGCAATTATATAATGCTTCTCTGTTATTGCCGCCTCTATGATGTTTTCGACCTTCTCTTGGTATTGTGTGATGTTGATGTTTGGTGAGATATAACAGGCTATAATAGCTACATCATTGAGTTTTAACTTGATGAAGCTTTCTTTCTTGGTGATTTTGCTTATGGACAGGTTCCTATTAACCAAGAAGGTGGCGACGTCAGCCCGCTTGTCGGCGACCCAAACAAACTTTCTAGAGATGTTTTTATTAGGTTCAGGGACTATAATGAGGTCTGCTTTTGAGGTATAATGACCTAATAACACTATGTTTTTCATTTTTTACGTGCTATATTTTTGATAAGAATTATTTTTTCGACCAAATACTTACTTTTTGAGTTATTTGCGAAAAACCGTCTGAAAACGTGGTTATTTTGTAGAAAAATTAAAACATTCACTCGCAAATAACTCGAAAACTATTAACTATTACTATTTATAATATATTAACTTATTAACATTTTATCCATTTTCGGACTTATTTCGAACATATATTTTTCACCCCCAATAGGGGATCAAACTCACCCCTAGGGCAAAAGCACACATCGGCACAATATCACTTTTTTTTGACTGGTTAGATATTATGTGTGTGCCAAATTTCATGTCAAACCAAGCGGTTCTTTAAAATTTAGAGGTATTGCAATATTTTACCTTTAAAGAGCGTACTATATGGAAAAATATTATTCATTAATTTTGTTTAATAAAATTCTGATTCTGCCTTCAATTTCTAAAATTAAAATTTTTCAAATTTCATAAATTAAAAATTGTGGAAGTTATTTTTAAAATACATAAAGTAATAACCGATGGCAGTCGAAAAAGAAATATGCCATACTGTGATCAGTAAAAAACAGATTTTTGTGTTTTTTTGTGGAAAAATACGCTGGTGTTTTTTCTAAACTGAGATTTTGTAATATAGTTATTTACATAAGGTTCAGTAAGCCAACCTGGGTAGGTATTGTAAATGCGCATCCATACAAGTTCTCGTGTAAATTTTTTCATGTTTTACTGCTAGTTGGCAATATGGATTATTTAGTTTTTTTTAGTTTGTCAGTTTTTTAACAATAAAATTATTTGGAAGCTGCTGTTCCAGTTTACTAAGTCAGGGCTGACATTATATACTAAAACAAGCCAATTTAATTATTACGAAAATTTTTTGCTCAATTAGAAATCCAATGAAATCAATTAATTTGTGGTCATCTGATTGAATACAACCAATAAAACCAACATTATACTGAAAACAGATCCCATGGGCTGTTTTCACTCAATCATGTAGCTATGGATACCTACATTTCGTTTCATTTCGATTTTGACATTTCAAATATTCAATATTTCAAACATCATAATAAAATTATTAACAGCATGCGTAGTGGAAATACATCTTCATCAGTTATAGAAACTAACATGTCTGGATCTTCATTAAATTTTTCTAATTTTTCCTTTGTTAATTTCACATTTAAATAAATTTTTTCTGCTCTGTATTTTTTTTTCATAACCAGCAAAAAATTTTCTATCCAAATAACCCTCGAACATTGATAAATGCTCAAAAATTTTTTAACAACTTTCTCAAGCTTGTTGCTTACAGGCAACAGACCTCCGCCTACGGCGTCAGTCTGTTTCCAAGCAACAAGCTTTCGAAATCTGTTATAAATTTTTTTCGATTAATTATCAATGTCCTTGTGTTATTACTACTGAAAATAAAAATAAAAGCATTAATGTTGTTCAAAATTACGATTTATAACTTTAAAACACAAATAGTATACGTTAATATGTAATTAATGATTACCACGTATACGTTGATACGTTGTCTGATACGATGAAGCTACCTTAAATACCAATAAATAAGATTAACATCATTATTGCCATATTTTAGGTACACTAGAGAGCAAAATAATCGACTCACTTGCAGAATTGTACACGTTAGAAGTCTCGAATTTTATAAACCTGTTGTCCGACCTGAGTAATTTTTTTAGTGTGTTTTAGCCTTATTATTTAAGAAAATCGATGTAATATTATTGTTGCTAGACAGGTAAAGGTCATTTTATACCGGGTGGAACAATCATACGGTGAACAATGATTTTTACGGTGTTGTAATGAACACCCTGTGTAATATTCTAGCATATAAAAAATATTTCAATTAAAACCCAATTGTAGCCTTAGGCTTTCTCAACTTCTTGTTTTTTGGTTCATTCGCTTATGTTAGATAATAAAAGATATATGTACTTTTATATTACAAATGAGGTATGCTATTTGGTCTTGATCAGTATCATTCCAAATATCGAGAGCTAGTGTTTCTACCTCTTGTAAGATTCTAGGAGGTGGCAAACGCTGTCGTAGTCTTCTGCCAATTATGTCCCACAAATGTTCAATCCGGTGTATATTTAATTACCAAATTTATGAATTTTACATATGGTACTGGGTAATGGGTACTTCAACCACATCAAGGCATGTATCCACTACGTTCGTACTTCTTTTGCGCTCCGCGCTCCTGCACTACCAATCCACCAAAATCAATCCACCACCACCAATCCACCACCACAGGTTGTGGTTTAAATGTAGAGGAGCGCGTGGAGTAGTAGCATTGGAGTAGTTGCAGGGAGCTCGGAGCGGAAGAGGTTCGCAAAAATAGTGGATACGTTCCTTATAATCGATAGAGATAGCCGCAGCTAGGAAGAACTGGCAATCCGATCACCAATGAAAAAGACCGGTGACAGATGGATGCAAATAGACTAATTTAATAAAGTGTCAAATTGGTGCCATTGGTAGACAAAAAAAGAATAAACAATAATTAGTATGATTATGAATATTAATGCAGATCAGCACAAGGATAAAATGGTGTCAAAACCAATCCAATGGAAAAACGATTCTTTGTCGTTTTCGTTTATGATGATATATTAATTCCCGAGATTCTTAGCACCTTTTGTCCCTCTATCCCGAAGACTGCCACCAAAACCTGGTTTAGAAGGACTCCCTGTAATTTTTTTCTTTTGATTTTTTTGGGGACCGTTTTCTTTATCATGCTGGCCTGTGCGGAATGGTAGGATATGGTTAGAAAGGGTTAAGAAATTAAACGTCTTCGACAACGATGATAGGTTAGGACGATCGCCTTCTCCATAGACCATATTACTTAACATCTCCAAATATGGTCTTAAATAGTTTTATAAATAAATAGTTTCCTGTCAAATATTCGTTGTAACTCTTCATCTAGAGTCGTCATTGCCCATGTTTAAGATCAGTACGTGAGCCCTGGGCGTATTATTATTGATAATTTGCCCACTGATCAATAATTAAGCGTTACAGTAACCCTAAGTAGAAGAAATATTCCACCATTTATATTAGGCTAAGGCCACACGGGCGATAATTTACGGCGCCGTAAGAGCAGTAAACCTGACGAGGCATTGGTTGACTAACTCCTGTTTCATCTACAATTGGTGTATGAGTTAGTCAACCAATGGGATTACTGCTCTTACGGCGCCGTAAATTATCGCCCGTGTGACCTTTGGCTTATAGTTTCCAGTTGCACCTTTAAGTTATTTTATTGCATTCTATATACACTCACCGGCACGAAAAACGGGAACCCAAAAAATGGGCCATTTTTGATGTCTCTTATCTCCCAAACCTGTTGTCCGATTTAAGTAATTTTTTCAACGTTTTATAGCCTTATTTTATAACAATATCGCTGTAGTAATAATGTTGCCAGGTAAATTTGCCAGGTAAAGGTAAATTTTCATTGTATACCGGGTGTACCAATCAAACTGGGTTTTTTTCTCAAATTTTACAACACCCTGTGGAATATTCCAGCCTTTACAAAATATGGAAATTAAATCCCAACTATAGGACCAGGTTTTGTTAACATTCTGTTTTTTTATTTATTTGCTTATGTTGGATAATAAAAAAGTTAGGGACTTAACAACTAGCCATTTTCTTTATCAATACAGGGTTTTTATAAATAAGTGCGACAAACTTTAAGGGGTAATTCTGCATGAAAAAATAATGACCGATTGCTTGATAAACCTATGTCTGAAAATGCTTCGTCTCCGAGATACGGGATGTTGAAATTTTTCTTACAAACTAACCATTTTTTTGTTGCTCTAAAACCGACTAAATATGTGGCTATTTAGTACAACCATTTAAATGTCGTTAAAAACTATTTTCATTTAAAATCGTGCAAAAATATATCTAAATCTTGCTCATTATTTTTAACTTATAAATAACCAACTGGTCTACAATGATTTTTATTAGGTAATAACTGCAATTGGTAATAAATCTATATCGTCCTTAAATTTATAACAACTTACCTTCTTGTATCATAAAATATCAAATGTACCAAAGCAGCTGCCTTAAAAATAATAACATTTAAAAAAGTTTTCTGCTTTAAAAAAACTTGCGAATGAAGATAAATATCTTATAACCCTTGTTAAGAAAAATATGTGGTTTTTGAATTAAATCTGAAATTGTCAGTTGTTATCAATAAAAACTACATGAATGAATTAGTTATTTAATTATCCTAAATTTTCATTCTAATACCTTAGATAACAGATGGACAAAGCGGATACTGAAATGGGGACAAATAGATGATATCTACCGAAGCAGAAGTCGTCCACCAACACGTTGGACTGAAGATCTAAAACTGCCATAGGAATTGGGTGCAACAGGCACAAAATCGAAACAGATGGAGAATTATGAGGTTATGTCCAGAAGTGAACAAGCAAAGATTGAATAATGCTGAGTAGACCTTAATCTGCCAATTTATGTTGCAGTTTTTTAACCATTTCATGAAAGCTGATATTGTACAATGTACAGTATCAGCGGTGGCCCTTAAAAATGAAATTTAAAAATTTTCACATCTCACCCCCTAAAATTTTTCCATTTATGGAGAAACTTATAGATATAAAGTTTTATTGAAATCTGAAAATAATTAAAGGTGGCCCCAGGTCTCTGAGGACCCATGCAATTGAAATTAGTTATGTACTACGAATTTCTGCCAATAATGTAAAAGATATCAATAATGAATGGCTTATCAGTTACAGTTAAGCACAGGAATAAGGAGTATTAAAAAATTGGTGAAGGTGAAATAAAATGGACTTGAACAACAACGATAAAGCTAACTGAATGCGGCTGCGACTTCTGAAGGTGAAACATTACCTAATAGAGCACGAGTCAAAATCATGACTTCTGAACTTTCTTCTGTCCTTGATAGAACCCAGGTATTATCCAGGAAAAGCACATTTATTATTAGTGAGGTACCATCCAGTCTTGGTCATGATGTAAGCTCGTTAATCATCAATCGAATCTCTATTCAGAGTGAGAGAGATAATTCGAGACAAGATTGCAACAAAATTAAAAAGGACTTTTCAATTTCTGCTAATGGAGGTCTTAACTTCCAAGAAATGTCAATCATGGATATGAACAGCTGCTGGGTGTGCCAAAATTACACAATGGAATAAACATTGCTAGGCAAATGCCATTTTGGAATGTTTGAAGGAATGGGGTATTGTTTATTAAGTTGCTGCTCTATGTTTCGATACTACTTTCCGCAAGTTGGGAAAGGACTTGCTTTTTTAACCTGCCGCCACCACATTTAGAAACTCATAGTTTGCGTCTTTTCTTACAAAACAATTTTCATGTCCGTATTCATTGCCAACTCCGTTATACTGTCGCCGTCTTTTGTTATATTTTTTGTTAGTTTTTTGACGCCATTTTCATTAATTTTCCTCTTGGATCTATATTATCAGATAGGGGAGATCTGTCGTTTATTGTCCTAGCGTTACCCTTATTCTCTTCAGGTTTCTTCCAGTAATTTACATCCATGCCTTCTAGTTGCTCCAATGAGAACAGTTCACGATTAATCCATAATTTGTTGTATTTGATTGCGGCTGTGTGTCCTTCCCGGCGTACCATTTTCATGTGCTGGAGAAGATGCTTCCTTTCTTGTAGTATTTTTTTTTCGGGAAGTCCTCATTGATATATATTTTAGTTCCTCTTAGGTTTTTAGCAGCCTTCAGAATTTCCATTCTCGTAGCTTCCTTTTTCATTTCTAATATGATGGGTCTGTTTAGTATATACTCTGAATATATCTTCGAGTAAGCCATGGAAGAAATACATTAAGGCGTTTTAGGCAACGTAATGCGTCTAAACAACATTAGATATACCGACGACACAGTAGTTTTTTCAGATAATATAGAGTCTAGATATTTTGCAAAGAATAATGCTATATATTTTCTACGTTATTTTACGGACTATATGCCTGGTTACTTTCCGAAGCTTCTTTAAGAAAACTCGAGGAATCCAAGATGTGGTGGTACAGATGCATTTTAATAATTTCGTGAGTGGACGTGTGACTAATTATGAGGTTCTACGTAGAATAGACAAAGAATGCGAGGTTATTAACATCATGAAAGAGGGCAAACTAGAATATATTGGCCATAATTTGAGGAATAAACGGAGATATGGCTTGTTACAACTCATTCTTCAGGGAAAGGTATATGGATAGAGAGAACCAGGGAGAAAATAATATCTTGGCTTCAAAACCTAAGAAAGTGTTTAAATACTTTGACAACGGGAATATTCCGAAAAGCTGAAAGCAAAGTTAAGATAGCCATGCTGATCGCCAACATCCGGAATGGATAGACACCGTAAGAAGAAGAAGCACAAATTGTCCGTCTCAATTCTTTACTTTCTATCAGTGGCGTTTGAGGAAGGGATTTTAAATGTATCGGTAGGGGAGCAAAGTATGCTAAATTTGCAGTCACTCGAGCGTTGTGGGGACCTATTGGGTTGTGATTATTAGGTCCTAAAACTAAAAAAAGTTGAGTAAAATTTTCCATTTTAGTGGGGACTTTCCATTTTTTAATTTTATTTTCCATTTCCAGCAATGGTTTTTTCCGACTATAGCGCCATCTATCCATAATTCGAAAAAATGTCTTGAATAAAAGTTACTTATTTTTGCCTAAGGAATACAAATCTGCAATAAAAATTTGGGGGTCCCATTGAAGATTTTAAAGTAACCCCCCACCCCAACTCCGTGGAAGGTCGTGTTTAGTACCATTCGATAGATTTTTCAAAAACATTTTGAAAGTGTATTTTGCAGTTTTTCGATCTGATGTTTATTTTACGAAATATCGCGGGGTTTGTATTTAAAATTTTAAATATACCCCCCACCCCTCTCCGTAGAGGGTCGTGTTTAGTACCGTTTGATAGAATTTTGAAAAATATTGAAGACGTATTTTTAGTTTTTCAATCTGATGTTCATTTCGCAAAATACTCTTTTTTTTTGTGAAATTTTTTGACTCACCCATTTCCTTACGCCCCGCTCAAATCGTCAGATTTTTGAAATATACACTCTTTTGCATGTACTTAACTTACCTTATCTTAATCTGACAATTTCGAGTATTTTTAAGGATAGATTTTTTTCGGGCCCCCCTTAACGAAATTATTAACCCCTCTGATAATATATGGATTTACCCCTGTGTTAATAGCCAATATATGGTAGAGGTACATCTGCAGGGTACCAGGTTTCTCCCCATATGATAATCTGACGCGCTCGAGTAACTGCAAAAATCCCCGCTTGGGCTCCCCTACCATTTTTATTCTTTAAGTAGAAAATTAAACTTATTTGAACCGGGGCAAAAAAATTAAACGTGGAACGCCTAAAGTTTGGAGGTACTTTTGGAGATTGACATTCCATGGTAAGTTTGAAAGTAGGTTGAAAGTTTGAGTATACAAACTATTGGCAAGTACAGCTCGTTTTACATTCATTGAATATAAGAATGAAAATGTTGAGTAAAAAAGTGAACTTATATTTAGTTTAGTATGGTTAAGTTATTATGTAGTTGATTCACTTGTTAAAGTTTCTTCTTCGTCTACTCTTTCTTCCTCTATATAAGCAATTCTGGTTGTTCATCGAGGATAAATATATCTATGGATAGTTGTCACTGTTATATTTCTTCTTCCGATTGGTAAATTTACCTCTTTTCCGATTGCTATTTTGACTACATGGATATTCCCGATTTTACTCAGGTGGTAGGTCTATTTGTCGGTTGGTAACTCGTAACTTCCATTCTGTCATGCCAGTTTCGCTTCAATGGAAGTGGAATGTTTGTTTTAATACCTTTCGTCTGTATAAAGTGATTATTATATTAATTCGGGCAAAAATGTGTTAAACAATAATAGAAAAGATATTATTAGGTAATGTTTTTATTATTATTTTTTTCATTTTCAATAAAATCTTCTACAGAATACTAACATATAATATTAGAGACAGTGATATCTACATAATCTTTTTAATAATACAATTTTAATTGGGAAAGATGTAACTTTAAATAACTTCACTTTAGTCCAGAGAAATAAGGTTTTTCTCCTGACACATCCCCCTCCAGGCCGAAACCAAATTTTTTGAGTAGTATGGATATCTATATTATTAACCTATATGTTTACTGCAGCCGATTTTGATGATATACATAGTTATAAACAAATGAAGATCGAAAAACGGTAAATTATAGCTTTTTTCGTCTATTACCAAAAAGTTAAGAACTTTGAACAAATTTGAGAGTAAGAAACTCATAAATCGTATAAAAAACTTCAATATGGCATTCGCTGAATATGTACAACCTTATTGGTTGCTTAGAAAATTGCAAAATAAATCATAAATATTGAGTTTTTATAAATATTCGTAACTTAGGTAAAAATTAACTTAGAATCTTCTTATTACGCGGAATGCCGAGACTTCTTGTACTTAAATTATATTTTAAATTTCAAAGCAATTGGTCAAATAGTTTAAAAGTTATTCAATTTATTTTTCCCAAATTCATTTTTTTTGCAACACTATAAGTCAGAAAATTATGAGGTAACAATAATACTTCGGACAGTTTATGAAAGAAGAACATTTATACTATTACCTTAATTAAAAATAAATGACAAAAAATTATTTTAAACAGTATAAAATTATTTTGCAAAAACATGTCCATTTTTTGCTTACTTATAAACAATTAGAATAACTTTTTAACCGTTACCCGTAGAAAAATTATTTTTTCATATTTAGAAAGACTGAATTTTTATACACATTTAGAAAGAAAAACAACTGTGCTAGGACATTTAGGGACAAAGTTAGCCCCCCCCCATTTTTTTAATTCACATGTTTTTGCAAAATTATTTTGCAATATCTATAATTATTTTTTGTCATTTTTTTTAAATTAAATTAATACTGTAAATTTTCTTCTTTCATAAAATATCCAAAATATTACTGTAACTTAATCATTTTCTGACTTACAGTGTTGCAAAAAAATTAATTTTGGATAAACAAATTAAATAACTTTTAAACTATTTGACCAATTGCTTTGGAATTTAGGGTGTAATTTAAGCACCATAAGTCTCAGCGTTCCATGTAATAAGAAGGTTCTAAGTTAATTTTTACATAAGTTATGAATATTTATAAAAACTCAAAATTTATGATTTATTTGGCAATTTTTTAAGTAACCAATATGGATAGACATATTCAGCGAACGCCATATTAAAGTTTTTTATACGGTTTATGAGTTTATTACTCTCAAATTTGTTTAAAATGCCAAATTTTTTAGTAAGAGACGAAAAAAGCGAAAATTTACCGTTTTTTGAACTTCATTTGTTTATAACTATGTATATCATCAAAATCGGCTGCAGGAAACATATAGGTTGTTATTATAGATGGCCATATTACTCGAAAAATTTGGTTTCAGCCTGGAGGGGGATGTGTCACCAACACGATATTTTTTTTCCTTATTTCTCTGAACTACTTGCATTAAAGCTTGTTACGCACAGATTCGGTTTTTTTTGTGGATTTCTATTCAAAAATATCTCCTTTAAACAAATCTAAAGGGTGCCGGGCGAAATTTTTGGGCAGAAATTGTTTAAAACAATTTTTTAAACAAACACAGAAGATCACCTTTTTTGCCCGGAAGAATATTTTCTTAGGTTTCTCGGGTCATTCTTAACAAGAAAGGTATCCTGTGATTTTTCTCAAAAATTGATAGTTTTCTAGTTATAGGCGATTTAAAATCTGAAAAATGCGAAAATACGCATTTTCAAGGCTTAAAAACTCATATTTAGATTAGTATTTTTGAGGTTGCCAAGTACTTGAATTGTAGTTTAAATATTCATTTTCAAAATTCTGCAGACTGATCGGGCCTAACTTCAATTTACACCGTTGTTATTTAATCGTTAATTATGCGTGTCCATCCGATTTTTTTGCCGGTGCGGTGCGCACTATTTCCAAAAATCTCCTACTCTCCTCCGAAAAATGTATTTTTTAGATTTTTCGGGACATTCTAAATAAAATAGGTTTCTTGCCATTTTTCTCAAAAGTTAATAGTTTTAAAGTTATAAGCGATTTAAAATTCGAAAATTGGCTTTAGTTCCCATTTAAAAAAATCATCGATTACGTCATCCCAACCAGATGTATGACGACACTAGTATGAAATACATATATATCAAAAAATTGTAATTTAAAAATAAACATCGACGTATTTCGGCATTTCCTTAAAATCTAATAACTACTGCCAAATATCGAGGTGGATTCTTTTTTTGGCCCACCCTGTATATTAAGGTTATGTGTATGCAGACTCGCTCATTACTGTAGTGAGCGAAATGAGGTGTAATATATCAGATATAATATATTATACAGTTGAGTCCCTGAATCTTTACCCGTGCGTCATCATTTAAAGCAAACGAAATAAGTCTGCTTTAAATGATGACGCACGGGTAAAAACTCAGAGACTCAACTATATTATAGTTCACTGTGCGTAACAAGCTTAATTTTGTCTAATAAAAATCATGCCATTAAATAACTTTTATGTCAATTTTAAAAGGAACCAATTGTTTGCACCATTTACACAGGATTAAAATTTAAACTAAACTTATTAATAATAAAAAAAAGTACATTTATATAATAGGGACTTAATATTTCTCATTTCTTGATAGTCTCATCTCCACGACTAAGTACCCTTTTAGACCAAGACACCGGTGTCCGACATCGGTGTCCGCGATCCGCAGCAAAGCAATGTTTTAAATGAACGACTACAGACTAGTAGGACTGGATCCCGCGTATGAAAAAAAAGTTGATTAATAGCAAGCTGAAAATTTGTTAATAGCTTAAGGGTGTCTAGTCGGACAAACATTGATATATGGGAACACTGGAACAGGGGCAGTTTTAATTGTGGAACAGGTTAAAAATTTGGAGAGTTTAATCTCCGTTCGAAAAGTTTAAATCTGTTCTGTCGGACAAAATACATGTGCCGTTTTCGTGGTCTGACCGTTCCAAATTTTTAACCTGTTCCACAATTAAAACTTCCCCTGTTCCAGTGTTCCCATATATCAATGTTTGTCCGACTAGACACCCTTAAGCTATTAACAAATTTTCAGCTTGCTATTAATCAACTTTTTGTTCATACGCGGGATCCAGACCTAGAGCCACTTTGAGTGTCTGGCTGATTTTAGTGGCTATCACCAATGCTTTGCTGCAATTGACCATCAGTGCGGACACCGGTGTCAGACACCAGTGTCTTAGTCTGAAAGGGTACTAACAGTGTCTAGTCTGTTCATAATATATTCAATTAAAGAATGTCTTAAATAAAAGAAATATTTTTTTATTTATAAATATGTGTAATTTGTTCAAATTTCTCTTAAATAAATTTATTCGAATTAGTTAAAACTAAATGTAACCGTTAATAAGATTTGTTCATCCCATTATTTTGAACCGCTTTTGGCTTATTTGTCCTTCATTTGTTTACATACCTAAATATATTTAAAATTCGAATCGTATCTACAGTTATTATTATTGTCTATCAGCTCTCAATTTATCGATGGAACCTATAGTCAGTTCTTTGTCTTCAAAGTGTATATTCGGAAGAGCGTTTTCTTCCCAAATTGGATATGTAACCCGACCAAATAACACTTCTTATAAAGCTGATATATTTTATTTTCATTTTTTCTATTCTGTAGTGCACCATGATTCGAAACAATAATGGATATATCTGTGCAATTGTATGCCTTCCTTTTCTGTACATACAGTGAGGACGTTTGAGTTGGAATAACTTCATTTTTTCGAGAATAGGTGACTCTGGAGATAAATCCCGAAACAAATCGATTTTTATTTTTAATCTGTAATTTTTTGGCATATATATCATACTATTGACGTCGTCCATCTGGGCGTGATGACGTAATCGATGACTTTTTAAATGGAATAGGGGGCGTGTGATAGCTCATTAGCAAGGTTATTTAATTATCTATTCATTAATATAAACATTAACATAATTATTTATACAGGGTGAACAAAAAACTATTTTTTTATTAAATTTATTGAGACGAAAAGAAGAATGAATGTAATTTATTTTATTCGAAATACAATTTACTGTTCTCCAAAAACAGGAAAAAATGTATATTTTTGATAAATAAACATTGATTTTCGCTTAAATGCAATATTATAGCTGCCACCCACCTGCCTCTTAGCAGTGTGAACATTTAATTTAAGCGAAAAGCAATGTTTATTTTTCACATTAACATTTTTTTTGTTTTCTGACAGGAGTAAAATGTATGTTGCATTAAATAAATTCCATACATTTTTGGAAACCCTGTACAAACAATTATGTTAATGTTTATATTACTAAATAGATAATTGAAAAACCTTGCAAATGAGATATCACACGACCCCTTTTCTCATTTAAAAAATCAACGATTACGTCATCACGTCCAAATTGATATATAGTAACGTCACTAGTATGATATATATGCCAAAAAATTATAATTTAAAAAAAAAACGACCTGTTTCGGGATTTATCTCCAGAGTCGCCCATTCTCGAGAAAATGAATTTATTCCAACTCAAACGTCCTCACTGTATATACCTGTCCTGAGAGTAATTTTATTATTGTTAATTTTGATATATATGGATATCTATACAGTATTGAGCGGCAAAATATCGCGAAAGATGGAAAGCATAATTCATTGCGAAACAAAAAAGAAATGAAACTGGTGGAGGTGGAAATTATCGTTATAAACGTATAAACTAACATTACATTACATAGTTTCCCACCTTTAGACGTCTGTTACAGGAGTATTTTATAAAATTCTACTGTCACAATTAAGTTGTCATACTCCTCTGATACGTCTAAAGGTGGGAAACTATGTAATGTAACGTTAATTTACACGTTTATAACGATAATCTCCACCTCCACTAGTGTCATTCCTTTTTGTTTCGTAATGTATTATATTTTATATCTTTTGCGTTACTTTGCCGGTTATTAGCTCGCTCATCACTGTATACTTTAATATACAGCGATGAGGATAAAAGACGGAAAACATAATACGTTTTAAAATAAAAAGAGATAAAACTAGTAGATGTGAAAAATTATCAACAGAAACTATTAAATTTACATTATATTGATAGTTTCCCACCTTTAGACGTATCTGAGTCAAACTCCTGTCACAGTGGCGGCTGCTAAATTCCTTCGATACGTCTACAGGTGGGAAACTGTCGATATAATGTAAATTTACACGTTTCGCAACGTATTATATTTTCCGTCTGTTTATTTTATATTATCCGCTATTTTGCTGATTATTAGCGCACTCATCCTGTATACACCCATAACATACTAAAACAAAAACACAAGAAAGCATCACGGCAAAATATTTTTTTCAATAAAGGCTTAATATAAATAATTGTTGTTATGATTAGGTTCCTGCTTGCATGCTGATGAAAATTATTAATTTGCCTTTCAATTTATTATTGACAGTCATTATTCAATATAGTTAAAATACAGATTTTCGTTTACAATTTAAGGTACATCTTTCCTTCCTCAGTAAAAAATATATTTTAAAAAATTTATACTTTTTTGTTTTAATGAGATATGTGAAAAAAATTAGTGTACACTATAATTGGAATCTTTATACCAATATCTACTGAGTATTTCTACTATTAATAAAACATAAGACGTAGGAAACATTTACGGACAATAATATTGCAGTCATACAACATATAAATGTTTGGAGGAGAATATAATAAACAAAGGAAAATTCAAAACCCTCTACAACTCTTTCTCTCATAAAGGTTTTACCATAAGTCATAAAATACTACAAACTTACGAAGAAGTGTAGCCATTCGCGGCCGATGTTTTATACTGGGAAATTTTTCGGGGTATATTTTTCACTGGTACATATAGGCCGTAGTCTGTAAGTCTTCCTGAGGCTGGGCAGGCTGACCATAGTCTCCCAAGGAGAATTGTTTGGCTTATTTTCATGAGCTAATGTAATTTAATATAATAAAATAATATAATTTGTCTCTGCTGTCCTTTTCCTAGACGAATGAAGGCGGAATATAATCGTTTCCCTTTCGTTTTCTATATTCGTCGTCTGCTGTCTTGTTAATTGAAAAAGTCGCAGATTAAGGATGTACCAGTAAAAACTTTCAACGCGAAAAGTCTCAGGTTTAAACTACTATTAACCATTTTAATTTTTATTAAAGTGGTGGATTCTGCATCTGAGACTCTTCAATTTGTTATGAGATGTCGCCGTATCGCGTCTAATGGGAAATTTGAATTATTTTTCAGATTCCCTTTAAAATGATGGTGGAGCTATTTTTCGATTCAGAGGTGTGCACGCTAACAAAAGCTACTGAAGACGCCTGAAATGGTAGACACAGCCTGTCCAGCTGGTGTGCAACCCTCTTAATCGAAAACAAGCAAAACCATCATTTATTATTTTATTTCCTTTACTCGGTTTGAGTACTGAAAGTTCGTCTGCTGTCCTTTCCCTAGACGAATGAAGGCGGAATGTGATCGTTTCCCTTTCGTTTTCTATATTCGTCGTCTGCTGTCTTATTAATTAAAAAAGTCGCAGATTAAGGATGTACCAGTAAGAACTTTCATCGCGAAAAGTCTCAGGTTTAAACTACTATTTACCATTTTAATTTTTATTAAATTGGTGGATTCTGCATCTGAGATTCTTCAATTTGTTAATGTAAATTACTTTATTTTTTTTATTTATATGGATATTATATTATTATCGTACCAAATTTCCCCTATACATAGCAATCTTATTGTCCGCTTTTTAGACTGCCGGGATCTGGTTACGCTCAATTGGGAGGACATGCCTTTAGTAGATTAGATCTTTATAGAAATATTTCCGGAAGGCTATATACATATTATACCTACACTAAATTTAAAATATCCTAATAATTGTAAAAAATTCATTAAAAAAAAACAAAAATTTAAGTTTAAAAGAGATGAAAACTCTAAGATCAATAAGAGGTATCACACTCAATGGGTACGAAACGAAGACCATACTGTATACCATTCTTTGCTATAAATTGAACATTTATAGCGAAATATTTCTATAAAAATCTCAGGTCCGACTCACTACAGCAAACTTAAACTATTTTTGTGCAGATCGGTTATCATTTCAAAATTTATGTTGAAATTTGAACTATGAATTTGCACTATTTGAATTATGACAAAGTCATAATTGAAACCGTACAGTAAACGAAGGTATTTTACTGTCTAGTCATAATGTTACGTTATGTTATTTAGCTATAGTGATTGTTAAATCTTCGTTACTATTTTGCTAAACATTTACAGCTACTTTAGCAAAAATTGAAAAATTGAAATTGTTATCAAAGTGATAAAAACCTATCCATCTAAATGTTTGCCATTGTAAATCCTCGTACAAAAATAATCATACAGAAAACTTAAACATTAATTCGGCTAAAATAAAATCCTATTACTTTTACGGATAATAGATATCTAATTTTATATTTACAATGTTGGGTTCTGTACAACTCAAATGTAAGAGGTTTCCATCCTATGTACAATAATTATATTTAACTAAAGTATAAAACAAAAACAAAACTAAATCTTTTGATCTCTAATTTATTTTAGGCCAGAAATTACTGCAGATAATATGTAAATTATTTTGTATATTTCAGGTATCTATATGTTCACGCCCTCATATGTTTTAATTAACCGTAGTAAATTTTTCTGATGCGGCAACTTGTGATACTCTTCGCCCCATCAGTCCCGTGACATCCCTTCCACATGTCCCAGCCAGCGAAGTTCTCTAGTTTTGACCATATGACTGATTACTGGCTTCCCAAACAGTTCTTGAACTTCGGCATTCGTCCGTCTTCTCCATTCATTCTCTACCACTTTCACACCACCGAAATTTTCCTCATCGCGCTCTGTTCCCATCTTTCCACCGCATTTTCTTCTCTCTTATTTAGATCCCAACACTCACTACTCTACAATACTGTGGGTTGTATATATAATACTATATAACCGTAATTTTGCTGCTTCTAAGACAAGACTACTTTTTAAAAGTTTGCTCAATGCTCCAACTCTCTGTTTTTCATCTAGTGTATCTCCAATTTTCATAAATTTTATTTTTCGTCCCTCAGACCGTACTACTTTAACTTTTCTTTCATAAAGGTTAAATGATCTTAGCAGTTGTCTTTTTGTTCTTGTTATCAATACTATGTCATCCGCACATTCATGTACCTACTTGAGTTCTTCTATCGTGGATTGTACCTTCCGTTCTGATTCCGCTTTCCCTGAATATATATTGCCCCTAATACACAATTGTTTGTGTGTTTGTGTTTTTTTGGCACTGGTTTTAGCAACCAACTGGCCAGTCAATAATACACAATTGAAAAGGACAGTTGACAGAACCCTGCTTCAAACCCCTTCGTACTTTAAACTTTTCTGAGAGGCCACCCTCCAGTGCTGCCTAATTTTCTGTTCTCTCCAGTGTCATTTTCACTAATTTGACCAACTTCTTCGGTATCCCGATTAACCAAAGTGCATGGTAAAGATGTATCCGTACGGCTGTATTATATGCCTGCTTGAATTCTATAAACAGGAGTTTCATGTTTAGCTGTTGTTCGTAGGTAGTGCTCTGTAACAAATTTATTACGAAAATCTGATCGGTGGTAGATCTTCCTTTCTTAAAACCACCTTCATATTCCCCTAGCTGAACACTAACATATCTGGCTAATTTTTCTCTTATAACATTGGCAAGGACTTTTAAATTACATCAAGCAAAGCGATACCTCTGTAACTTCCATACTGAGATTTATCTCCTTTTTTAAACATCGGACATATTATAGCCTGACTCCATTTCGGCATGGTCTTCCCGACTCAATATCATCTTTAGTAGGCTACATATTGTACATATTCTCTTTTCTAATATTTTACCCCCACGCTTAATCATATCTTTAGGGATGTCGTTGATATCCGCACTTTTTAAAATAGTAAAAATAAAATGTTTATTGAAAATGGTAATTCGTCTAAATATTTGAACTACATAATAATATATGAACTATTTAAATATTTGAAACAACAAACGGTATTATTTAATGACTTTCATTTCCACGTCCTATCAAAGCTTACAGAAAATTTCTGGTCTAATTTTTTTATGAATACGCCATTAAATATCTGGAAAAGGAACATTTTATAATAAATAATTCGGATGAAATAATAAAATAAATATGTTTTAACATAATAACATTTGTTACAAATATTCCAGATGTTTAATCGGTTTTACCACAAATAATAATAATATATTGTTTACATTTTTTAATAATTTCTAAATATACTCTTTTACAATATTTGAAGCTCATATGCAATTCTGTAGAATTTTAGATTGTCTAATATTTTTTTTTCTGATTTATTTCAGATAAGATACAAATAAATGTATTGTTTGGTTTAGGTTCATAAAAATGTTAAAAGAATTATTTAGAATCAATTTAATATTATTGGTACAAGTTATTTAAATAAATTAACAACATTTGCAGCAATGAAGACTTTTTTAATAATATTAGACTCTTTGCTTGAATAATATGCTCATGTCGAATACAGTTGTATATTGTAGGAATCTGTTTGAATGTAGGACAAATTAAAATTGCAGAGCAATTTTTAAAATAAACACCAACAAAGCTACACTGGGATCCTTAGAAACAACCTTACGAGATTATACAAGCCGAAAAATCTGCATAACGTATGTAAGAACTCTGCTGATGTAGATATCGAAACCGGAGCAGATACGCATAGAACCAAAAGCATATTAAGATCAGTAAAATAAGAAAATCTACGGTTTCGTTTTGATTAAGATCTGTCTTCCTCCATCCCCCGATAGTACTATTTCTAGGTCTACCTGTTGTCAAGGAGGCTCTGAGGAAGACAGATTTTTACCAGTACGACCGTAGTTTCTCGATATAAATTTAAAACAATGTATATCGCAGTATGGTTGGAACGCCCTCTAACGGGGAATAAGTGAAATAAATTTCGGCTCGATTTAAGTTTCCTGTTTACCCAGGTATAACCATACCAACAGGTACCGCTAGGAAAAGCGCTAGGAACCGCTATATAAAGTACACAGACTCGTTTCGTACGGGTTATCTGAACTGCAAAGTGGAATGTTTTCCTAGCGGTGCCTGTTGGTATGGTTATACCTGGGTAAACAGAGAACTCGAATCGAGTCGAAATTAATTTCACTTATTCCCCGTTAGAGGGCGTTCCAACCATACTGCGATATAAATTGTTTTAATTTAAATCCAGAAACTACGGTCGTAATGTAAAAATCTGTCTTCCTCAGAGCCTTCTTGGCAATAGGTAGACCTAGAAATAGTACTATCGGGGATTCGTACGGGTTCTCTGAACTGCAAAGTGGAATGTTTTCCTAGCGGTGCCTATTGGTATGGATATACCTGGGTAAACAGAGAACTTGAATCGAGTCGAAATTCATTTCACATCGGCTAAATGAAAACTTTCTGAATTGTGGCAAGACTCTTGGAGTTCCAGTATTAAACTAGGCCAGCAAAGAAAAAACAGCTGAGAATATATAAGGGATATCTGATGAAAAATCCTTGAAGACGTATAATAGCTGGTTTTGCTTTGTTAGATAGCTGATCAAAAAGAGTTATTAATAAGTCTTTTTTGCTCTTTAATTTCTCTGGTCAAATACGTTTTGACTTTGTAGTGGGAATCGAATTCGAATAGTTTGGTATCAAAAACGATAGAATTATCTCTGAACTACCTAAGGGTACTCTGATTTTTGGTCTATCTAATTATCTAATTGGCTTTCTTCGGTCCATTTTTGGACATAGACCTCTCCAATACTTTTCCAATCTTGTCTGTCTGTCGCTACATTCATTTACCTAGAGTCCACGTGCTTCTTGATATCGTCTGCCCATCTCTTTTGGGGCCTTCCCCTTTCGTTTATATACCCACGGTCTTTAATTTGTAAGAATTTTGTTCCATCGGTCTTCTTTTTATCTTATATTGTATCCGGCAAATCTCCATTTTAATTTTGCAACTTCTTGTCTGGTTTTTGGTATATTCCATAAATTTAGAAGTTGTAACGTCTTTCTCATTGTCATGCACCGCTCCGTAGATTATCCTCAGTACTTTCCTCTCAAAACATCCTAATACGTTTTCATTACATTTTGTTAATTCTCCAAGGTCTGAGTAATACAAGAGGACTGAGAATGTTCTTCTTGTCCTTCTTTTTGTAATAGGACTATGTCCTGTTTCTTCTGTTACAGTCTCTGCTGCGATCCGGAGCTCCAGCTTTCGTACCATCGTTTTTTGGGTCTTCCTTGGTAATGGGGTTCTGTGTCTTCGCCTATTGCGTCATACGTTCAGGGTCCAGCCGATCTACGTGGTCTCTCCACATGCGTCGTCGTGCCGTTTCCATCTCACTACGTCTTTAATGCCTAGCTCTCTCAATGTGTCTTCGTTTCGCATTCTATTTCTGAGTGTGATACCTCTTATGTATCTTGGGGTTTTCATCTCTGTTGTTCTCATTATTTGTTTGGTCTTTGTTGTCTCGGCCCTTGTCTCAGCTGCGTATGTCAGTACTGATCTAACACATATCTTATAAATGCGGACTTTGCTTTCGGTGCTCATATATTTATTCTGCCAAATTATATCCCTCAGGAAACCAGATATTCTCACTGCTTTCGTTGCCTGCTCTTTTGTTTCTTGCCACATATGAGTATCGCTAGATATTTCCACGCCCAAGTACTTACAATCCGTTACCTGTTTGATTATGGTCGAACACTACTAATTTACACCTAATTGGTTTCTTGGATATTACCATCGATTAAGATTTCTCTGTGGATAGTGTCAGGTTATACTTTTCGGCACTTATTTTAAATTTTTGTAGTAGGCGTTGTAAATCATCTTCCTTTTCGGCTGCTAAGATCGCATAATCTGCGGAGCAAAGTATTCTCATGGTTTGGTTACCCATTTCGTATCCCTGATTCATTTTGTTAACACTACCTATAACTTCATCCATTATTAGATTAAATAGACATGGACTGAGGCTATCCCCTTGTCTAATGCCGACATTGATTTTGATTTCTTCCGTAAATCCGTATGTAGTCTTTATTCGTGTTTTGTTGGATCTATTGAGCTTTTTGATTACATATGTTTCTATACCTCTGACCTTTGTTTTTCTTTCCAAGGATAGTGAGCACGTCCTTCAATCGTACTCTGTCGAATGCCTGCTTCAGATCTACAAAGCATGTGAATATGGGCTTGTCGAATTCTATTGATTTCTGAACTAATTATCGCATTATGAAAATAGCGTCTATTATAGATCTGTTTGGGCGCAAACCCTGTTGTTCTTCCGATACACCGACTTTCTTGTAATTTTTTGGGATAAAATTTTTGTCAATAGTTTTGATGTAGAATTGAATTTGTGCAAGTACTTCCCGTGGGTAAATTTTTCTGTTGGTAATTTTTTAATTCAGTTCGTAAAGGATTTTGTAAGAACCTCCACCATTTTTGAAAAAGTAAAGTTTATTTTATTTGAAGCAGTATTTTATCCCTCAGCAGTGTGAAGAATTATTTCGTAGTTGATGTAAAAACAAATACAGTAATACAAGAAAAAATCATATTGAAAACAAATGAGAATAAGCAACGGTAGGACGTACCGCATATCAGAGCCTCTGTCCTGAAACATCCAAGTGAATAGTTAAGGTGATACAGTAGCGATCAACAGGTAGGAAAAACGCGTTCCAAGATTGCGGCTGTAATTTTGAATATTTTTTCGAGATATTTGGCACACGTATTCGTAATATAATAAAGAATGGCGGTACAGAGCCCAATTTGAAAAATATATTATTATGTGGAAATTACTCTGTAATTAAATACAATATTAAAAAAACGAGCCTGTACCGCCATTAAGAAAAACAAAAAAAATACACTTTCTTCAAATAAACTTTTTTATCCGATGCCTAGATTTTGTGTCATTTTGGAACTACTAAAATTTTTTATTTCATTAGTAGTTCCAAAATGACACAAAATCTAGGCATCTGATGAAAAATTTATTTGAAGAAAGTGAATTTTTTTGTTCTTCTTAATGGCGGTACAGGCTTGTTTTTTTAATATTGTATTTAATTACAGAGTAATTTCCACATATTAATATATTTTTCAAATTGGGCTCTGTACCGCCATTCTTTATTATATTACGAATACGTGTGCCAAATATCTCGAAAAAATATTCAAAATTACAGCCGCAATCTTGGAACGCGTTTTCGCTACCTGTTGATTGCTACTGTTTCCTCTCAAGGTTAACTGGTTTATTTTTTTTAGTGTAAGATTATTTTTTCTGTAGAGAGAGTGTATCTAGACAGATCGATAGTACAAACAATAGCCTCGGAAAATATGACTGAAAATAATATAACATTCGAATCTATGGATATAATGAAAGTGTAAAAGCAATGCAGGTATTAACTAAATGACTGATAAATTTTATAAAGAGCGGTAGATGTAACTAGACATTGGGCGGAAACATTGTAAGTAGCTCTTTTATAACACAAAAAAAACTAACGTAATTAATCAACAAAATTTAATAAATAAATATCTTTAAACAACAAAATTATAAATAATGCTTTATAATTATTGCGCTGCTTTAGATAATGGGACAATTGCATTTCCAAAGCTGTAATCTACAAATTAATTCAAATTGCTAAATCCTAAATTATTTATCGAAATCTTTTGTCTAATTATTATTTTTGTAAAAAACTAAGTTTTGAATCAAATAGCACATAAAACAACATCCAAAAATGTTACTCTACATCCTACCAGATTGAAAACAATGGGAAACCTTCTCTGGTAACACACTCGAGGCTTCTACAATTTACAAGCCATAACGGATGCTGAGACTAAGGAAGATGAGGGAATTTTACAATTTATAATTCACGTCCTATCTGCTCAGCGGGGTAAAGTTCCAACGAGAATGGTTCCCTTCGTACTCCAATCAGAGTAAACATGTAAATCAAAAATGAATAACCATTTTCAATTGAAAATAGTTATTAATTTTTGAACGTGAATTATAAATTGTAAAATTCGCTTATCTTCCTTAGTCGCAGCATCCGTTATGACTTGTAAATTGTAGAAGCCTCGGAGGTGTTACCAGAGAAGGTTCTCATTGTTTTCGTCTGGTAGGATGTAGAGTAACATTTTTTGATGTTGCTTTATGTGCTATTAGATTGGAAACTTAGTTTTTTGCTAGCAGTTGCCGCTAGGGCATCCTTGCCTTTTCGTTCGTTGCAATCCGTGACTGCACGCCGGGGTTTGTCCTAGTTGGGTCAGAGAGAGCAGTATTATGTTCCTCCTAATGAGAGACTAATAAGCTTAGAAACCGGTAGAGGTGCTTGCTGCACTCTCTGATTGAACTGAAATAATGATGCGGCTGAAGTTTCGTGTTGCAACGAAATTGAAAATGGTTATTCATTTTTGATATTATTTTTGTCTTGGATTTTTGGTAACTACTATATAGTTGATCCAGGGATCACAGAAGTTAGACTACAATGACCTAAGGATTATATCGAATTTACACCAAAATTAACAAGCAAAATTAAGTGTTAACGATCAGCTGTCAGAGGAAATTGAAATAAGAAGTGTAGTAAGACAGGAATGCGTGTTGTCGCCAGTTCTTTTTAAAGCCTACTCGGAAGAGATTTTGAAAAAAGCTCTAGAGGGTAAAACAGCTGGAATAAAGGTGAATGGAGTTCCAATTAATAACGTTAGACATGCTGATGGCCCTGTCACCTTAGCTGAAAATATTGGGGATATTTAGAGTCTGGTGACCAAAATAGCGGAGTTTGGAGAAGAATACGGTATAACAATGAACGTCAAGAAGACAAAGTTTATGAAAATATCGAAAACTCGAGAAAAATAAATATCGAGAATCTCTTCATAAACGGATCCAATACTGAACGAGTCGACCAATATGCATACCTTGAAACAATGATATACTCCACTGGAGATTACATACAAGAAATCAAAATCAGAATAGAAAAGGCTAGAGTAAATTTAACCAAAATAAGAAAATTTCTCTGCACAATAGATTTGAAATTGTAGCCAAGAGTTAGTTTGGCTAGGTACTACGTTTTCTTGACTTTGCTTTATGGAATGGAAACTTGGACCTTGAATGCTGCATCAATAAAAAAACTAGAATCATTCGAGCTGTGATTGTACAGAAGAATTCTGAAAATATTGTGAACAGAACACGTCAAAAACAAAGAGGTTCTGAAAAAGATGCCGTATCTAAAATCCGAATATCTATGATGATTGCCGACCTTGGCACTTAAAGAAGAAGAAGATATAGCTGGTCTTATGTTTGTTGACCTTAAGATCAATTTAAGAGAGGGAGTGCTTTTCTCCGTAAAAATGTTTGCCTATCATCTTTTACGAATCTTGTACTATTTATCTTATTACTCTTTAGTGTTTTCTTATCTCCTTATAAAAGTGCCTAGACTAACTGGTTCTGTGGTTACTCTTAGGTTGCTTTATCCAATTTTTTAGGTATTGTGTTTTCTTCCTTCTCATCATCTCTTAATCTAGCTAGTTGTGCCATACTTTTGTCGGTTTTTGGCTTTAAACTTTGAACACATTCCTGATCGAACCATTCTTTTCTGTTTTTCCGTATGTATTATGTTGCTGCCGTTTCTATATTTTCTCTTATATTTTGCAATTTCTGGTTTATTATCAGCTCTATATTTGACATGTGTTCTTCTACCGTCTGAAACCTACTTTGAATATGCAATTGATATTATTGTTCTTTATCATGTAATTCGAGATTTTGCATATTCCATACGTTGGCTAGCGAGTTATGTTTTCTACTCTTCGTGTTTAGTATTATTCTTAAGTTAGTTCTTACTAAGACGTGATCTGAGTAACTTTCTGCTCTTCTCTTTCTTTCGAGTACTTTCCATCAATGAGTACATGATCTATGGTATTAAATCAAGTGACGATTTTTTACGGCAAAAATAGCTAAAAAAAAAGAAATACAGGGATGTCATAAAATTTTTGCATCGCTTGGTAAAAGTAAAGATTTAAGTTTAAGGAAATGCTTAACAACTTATTGAACCACTTTCGTTTCTTAACCCATTCGCTGCCTATCGAGGAGGATGGAACTCGGCTAGGAACCATTCTGTTAAATGGCACCTGACTGAAGTACCTAACTATTAGTCGAAGAGATAGTGAACCCTCCAAGTAACGGTCTTCCTGTAAGCCTAGAAATTTGTATAATGATAATTCATAGCACACCAAGGATAAAAACCATGACCTGGCAGGCTTTAGCCCTGCACGTGTATCTACCATGTGAGTCGAAAAGTGCATAGTTTAGGGGGTAAAATAAACTTTCTCCTGTAAATTTTACATTTAAGTATGTGTTAGAGTAAGTCATTTAGAAAAAATGTGTACAATGACAGGCGATTCTGAACAGCATAAGACCTTGCCAGGCGAAGGCAGAGATTAGGGTTTTTTTCTAAAATTATTTTTTTGCATCGAACAAAGTTTTTTTTTAGGTTTTTTTTTAATCATTCCTGAAACATTCCTGAATCATTCAAACAGAAAAGTTTTTAGTGAGATATAAGCGACTAAAAATTTAAAAATTGCGAAATCGGCACTTTTTAACCCTTAATAGGACATTTTACTGAAAATTTCAATGTTGTCTAGGTAGGTAGATATTCTTTAAACATTTATTGATGAAATCCCGAAGAGTTTTTTGCAATATAATATCTAAAACTTCTTTGTTTTTTAATTGCTAATCAAGCGGGCGCGATACTGTAGTGTAAGTGACGACGTTTGGGTTTGCATAAATTCATTATCTCGAGAACGGACAAATTTGAAGAGAAATCCTCAGATGGGTCTATGATTATTTTTAAATTAGGTCTTTTTGGCATATATATAATACTAGTGACGTCATACATCTGCGCGTGATGACGTAGTCGATGATTTTTTTGACTTTAATGATGATTTAATATAAATATTAATATAATTATTTATACAGGGTGTTTCGAGAATACAGAAAATGGGATCTATACGTTAATATAAAGAAAACCAAATATATCTGTATAGGAGGACAGAAAAGTGAGTTACAACTAGAGAAAGATATGGTTATCGAGCCAAGCTCTGATTATGTAAACCTTGGAACGAGAATCCAATAAAGTGGAAGGACAGAATTCGAAATAGAGGAAAGAATTATGAAAGGAAAGAAGGTAATAGGAGCTTTGAACTCACTACTTTGGTTAAATACCATATCAAAAGAAAAGAAAACACAGCTTTATAATAGCATCTTTAAAAGCGTGGTACTGTATGGATGTGAAACCTGACAACTGAATAAGCGAACAGATCTTCTGGTGAAGATCGGCCTGCATCTCCAGACTCTCACATATAACGAATGAACGGGTACGAGATATTATGAATAGAAAAACAAACACAAAATTGAAGATGTCCAACAAAAACAACTTTGTTGGTATGGCCATGTACAAAGAATGGAGAAACATCGACTCCCAAAGCTAATAATGGAATGGCAACCCCCGGAAAGAAGGAAAAGGGGCAGACCGAAAACAACCTGGATAAGTGGAATCCAGAAAGCCATGTCTGAGAGAGATCTCCAACCAGGAGATTGGACAGATCGACGCGGCTGGAGAATAGGAACCGGAAGGCGCAGGACGCTATAAACCGGTGTTATATATATTTGTACAGGGTGTACAAAATATTTTTTTTATTAAATTAATTACAATGATCTGGAAACCAAAACCGTCAGTGAAGTGATAGTGGAGTTAAGTACAAAATACATCGTACGTCTTGAAAGCCACGCGAATGTGCTTGCAATTAATTTGTTAGACAACAGTCAGGAAACAAAACGGTTAAAGAGACAGACACCATTAGATTTACCGCACAGACATTAATATTGTTACAGTAGCTAAGTTAATATATGTAATACAGTAATTTAATATTATCTCTATAGAGATGTGTGGCGCTGGTCACAATCTCTTCATGTCATTATTTCTCAGATAAAATGTGCCTATTGTTATATGTTATAACAGATTGTTTAATAAACATTAAAAAAAAAATTAATTTACAAAAAGAGAAGAAAAAAATTTTGCACACCCTGTATAAATAATTATGTTAACGTTTATATTACTGAATAGAGAATTAAATACCCTTTCAAATGAGCTGGCGACCTGTCTGCTGATTTCTCTTCTTTGCCCATTCTGGAGATCATGAATTTATGCAAACTCAAACGTCCTCACTTTTACTACAGTGTCGCGCCCGCTTGATTAGCAATTAAAAAACAAAGGGGTTTTCGATATTGTATTGCAAAAAACTCCTCGGGATTTCATCAATCGATATTTAAAGAACATCTACCTACCTTGGCAACATTGAAATTTTCAGCTAAATGTCCGATTCATTGTTAAAAATGGCCGATTTCGCAATGTTTAACTTTTTTAATCGCTTACATGTCAAAAACTATTAACCTAAGAGAAAAGTTATTAAATACCTTTTCTGTTTGAAATGATTCAAAAAACCTGAAGAAACTTTGTTCGATGCCAAAAAAATTATTTTAGGAAAAAATCCTAATCTTTAACCTCGCCCGGCAAGGTCTTATGCTGTTCAGAATGGCCTGTCATTGTACACATTTCTTCTAAATGACTTACTCAAATACATATTTAAATTTAAACTTTACAGGAAAAAGTTTATATTACCCCCTAAACTATGCACTTTTCGACTCACCTGGTCGATTTTCGACTCACACGTGCAAGGCTAATGCCTGCCCGGTCGCGAATTTACAAAACCTATACCATTTCAGTCATGCCAGCGACTGAATTCGAATAGGGTTTGTATGCAGAATATTAGTTACATATCCTATACCATTTCAGTCATGGCAGCGACTGAATTCGAATAGGGTTTGTATGCAGAATATTAGTTACATATCCTATACTATTTCGGTCTAGAAATTAACTGTAGTGGTGTAGGATTTGCAAACGAAATTTTTGATTATTATTGAGCAAATATCTATACTGTTTCAGTCATGTACGTAAAACTAATCAAATATTTACTAAGTGGATTTATTTATCATAAAATTTAGATATGTTTTGAAAATTAAAATGAATAGTATATATTTGGATAATATTAAAAATTAAAAACAAATGAATAATTACTAATGTATGAATATATACAGTATGTCCCTGTAAGTTGGAACCATATGGAAAAATTTTTTATTAACGATTTTACGCAAAAAAGATATTCTTCATAAAAAGTTCTGCATGGTCTAAAACCGAAGATGCAATCATCTGATATTAAGTTTTATTAATAGTATATGAGAGATGTCAAAAAATATGAATTTCTGTCAAGAGTAAAGTATCATTATACAGAGAGGGGCTAAGTTATGGAATAAATTCATTTTATCTAAAATGGACGACTTGGGAAAAAAATCCCGAAACAGGTCGATTTTATTTTTAAATTACAATTTTTTGGCATATATTTCATACTAGTGACGTCATTCATCTAAGCGTGATAACGTAATAGATGATTTTGTTAAATGAGAATAGGGATCGTGTGGCAACTAATTTGAAAGTGTGTTCAATTCTCTGTTCAGTAATATAAACAATAATATCATTATGTATACCAATATAAGGTGACCAATAAAATATTTTTTAATTAAATTAATTGACGCAAAAAAGAAGAATGTATGTAATTTATTTAACTCAAAATACATTTTACTGCTATCAATAAATAGAGAAAAAAATGTTTATTTCACAAATAAACATTCCGCCTTGCTTAAATTAAATCACAAACAGCCTCCCACGTAACTCTTGGCAGTTTGAACATTTAATTTAAGCAAAAAACCAATGTTTATTTGCCAAATAAACAGTTTTTTCTATTTTCTGACAGCGATAGAAAGTATTTTGATTGAAGTAAATTGCATACATTCTTCTTTTTTCGTCAATCAATATAATTCAAAAATTGTTTTTTTGGCCACCCTGTATAAATAATGATATTTGTGTTTATATTACTGAATAGAGAATTAAACACACTTTCAAATGAGGTGCCACACGACCCATATTCCTATTAAAAAAAAATCATCGATTACGTTATCACGCTCAGATGGACGACGTCACTAGTACCTATGAAATATATGCCAAAAAAATTATAATTTAAAAATAAAAATCGACCTGTTTTCCATATTGTTCCAACTTACAGGGACATACTGTATACATATATTCGTACATTAGTAATTACTCATTTGTTTTTAATTTTTAATATTATCGAAATATATATTATTAATTTTAATTTTCAAAACATATCTAAATTTTATAATATAACAATAAATGCACTAAGTAAATATTTGATTAGTTTTACTTGCATGACTGAAACAGTATAGGATATGTAACTAATATTCTGCATGCAAACCCTATTCGAATTCAGTCGCTGTCATGACTGAAATGGTATAGGATATGTAACTAATATTCTGCATACAAACCCTATTCGAATTCAGTCGCTGCTATGACTGAAATGGTATAGGTTTTGTAAATTCGCTGCCCGGTCATGGTTTTTAGCCTTGGTGTGCTATGAATTATCACTATACAAATTTCTAGCCTTACAGGAAGACCGTTACTTGTAAGTAACCATATCACGTGTGATCGGCAGCGAATCGGTTAACTTTTTCTGTTTTGAATTGTCACATTATGTAAAACAGAACCGTACATTACCTAACTATTTCTGCGATTTTTATTTGTACGCATTAGATATTTGCTTAACTCATTAAGGTGAGACATATTAAATATATCACTCTTGGCTTTGGTGTTTACCTACTTATATTTTTTACCCTTCACATATTTATATTTGTATTCTCGCTAAATTTTCTACTTTGGTCTGCAGAATTAGCCTACAGCTTTAATTCCAATTTATAATATTTTTTGAAGAAGACTAGTTTTGTAGATAAATTTATACAGTCGACAAATTCTACCTGTTTTGTATTAAATATGTACATAAATATCTAGTTTAAAAATATACAAATAATACAAATTAATCTAGAAAAACTACTGAGTTGGAAGACATACAGTGATAAAAAATACAAGAGAAGTCCAAATCTGTTAATATTTTGTAACAATTAGTTAGACAAACGAAATTCAGCTTTAAACAGGCTTCAAAAGTTTGTTGGGAAAATTGGCAAAACTAATTTAATGCCACAAACACAGTGTGTTGAAATAGTTATTTATAAAACAGTTCGTAAAGTATTCTTTTTGCGAACGCACGCGATGTTTAGGGCACGAGTGACAGCGAAGCGAGTGCTATACATCGCGTAAGTTCGCAAAAAGTACTACAAGCACAGTTTCGTACAATATTCTTTCTATGATTAAACAAATAAAAAAACTGTTACTCTTCGTTACTGGACTTCATTTCTATTCTACAATTTTTAGAACTTTGACATTTAAAAATTCTAACTTCTTTCAAACCACAAAACTGTCAAAAGTTTTGTTTTAATTCATTGCTCATTATGTCATCACCATCACCATGACAAAGTGAAAGTTAAGGATATTTGATTATATGAAAGTGTGCCAAAAACAGTGCGAAAAAGCAAATCCCATTTAAAATACATTGTTACTTCACGCACACTTTAAACCCTTCACGCACTGCTATCTAAAATGACAGTTTTCACAAACTAAAAACGTATACATAATGTGATATAGAGTAGATAAAATATTTTAATTAGCTTTTATTTTATTACAGTGTCTACACTGATTAAGACAAATAATATAAGCAATCATTGTTCTCTGTTTTTATTAAACGAATATGTTAGATATTCAGTGCTTTATGCTTTTA
Source organism: Diabrotica virgifera virgifera (assembly GCF_917563875.1). NCBI lineage: Eukaryota > Metazoa > Arthropoda > Insecta > Coleoptera > Chrysomelidae > Diabrotica > Diabrotica virgifera. The sequence continues at coordinate 55,003,202 of NC_065446.1, forward strand.
GTGCTTTTGCTTTAATGGGATTTTATTAATTTCAATAGCCTCAAGAAATAACAATACATTTTTTAACCTGAAGCCCCAATAGTTTAAAGCAGTAAAGGGCGAAAATTAACAATAGATTGACGTCATTCTCAACGAACTCAACAAACGTAGGAAGCGACCACAAAATCAGAATGAAGACAATAACAACAAATCAACAAAATTACTAAATAGACGAAAAATATAACGTAGTCTTTATGGAATGTGTCGACAAAAACCCTGTACCAGAAAAGATTGGAAGAGGAGATAATAACGTCAAGCACCAGAATAGGTGAATACTAGATTAATATATAAAACAACGTGGAATGAAGTAAACACTTCTGTTGTATGTAGGCATATATGAATTTTTTTTAAAATCCTTAAAATTTATCCACGAAGGAGTGGAAGTACAAACGTTTTCGGTCAAACTGACCATCATCAGTGTAAACCTGGAAATAAGTAAACCACTAAGATTAAAAAGCAAAAGGGTGAAATGTTGACAGTTGAAAAAATTTTAAGAAAATGTGGTTACTTACGTCAAGTGTACAAGTAATTGAAACTAGCCACTTCAGTAGGTATAAAAACCTCAAAAATACATTATTGTTACATCCTATAATGAAAAGTGGTCGACATTAAGTCGATCTCTTAAGATTTAAAGATCACATGTGAATGTATTTCATCCTTGCTCGAAAATTGCACAAGGTATGTACTTGTGTTCAGGTGAGAGGTTACGAACCAACTGATCATGCCCCGCGCACTATAATAAAATATTAATCCCTTTGTTTAAAATTTTCGGTTGACAGATGAAAAATCTCTTATGTTTACTCTTTGTATATTAATCTCTTTGTTAAAAATTTTCGGTTGACAGATGAAAAATTCACCTAACTTCCCTTGACATCTTGGCATACATTTCTGGCACCAAACTGTCTAATCAGTTGGTTCGTAACCTCTCACCTGAACACAAGTACTTACCTTGTGCATATTGTGCAATTTTCGAGCAAGGATGAAATACATTCTCATGTGATCTTTAAATCTTAAGACATCGACTTAATGTCGACCAGTTTTCATTATAGGATGTAACAATAATGTATTTTTGAGGTTTTTATACCTACTGAAGTGGCTTGTTTCAATTACTTGTACACTGGACGTAAGTAATCACATTTTCTTAAAATTTATTTAACTGTCAACATTTCACCCTTTTGCTTTTTAATCTTAGTGGTTTATTTATTTCCAGGTTTACACTGATGATGGTCAGTTTGACCGAAAACGTTTTGTACTTCCACTCCTTCGTGGATAAATTTTAAGATTTTTTAATAAATTCATATATGCCTACATACAACAAAAGTGTTTACTTCATTCCACGTTGTTATATTGAAGGTATACAGCCAACTACAGCGCTTACTCCCTTTTTAAAGTTTTAATATATAAAAAGCTATTTGTATTACAGCTATAGAAGCATTAAGGAAACAAACAGTATAAAGAAAAAAAACGTAATGAAAAATCATAGTTCAGAGAGGAGGTGAAACAAAAATACGGATAAAAACTGGATGCATACATATGATTTAAAACATTAATAATAGAGGAAGCATATATTTTCAAAAAATAAGGAACAAAACTTAAAAATTAGTATCAGAATAAAGCGACCGTACTGTGAAATATGCTCAAAGCAGTTAGAGAACAACTTCTATAGGCCCCGGAAGCAAATAAAATTATACAAACTAATACCAAGCAAGTTATTAAAGCACTAATCTTATGAAGATTAGGGTGTTTTCCTCTTGTGATGGGGTAGGACAGCAGGAATACACTTATTTACCCCTGAGTATTGTATGGGCTGTTAAATTATAGTTGTTTAATATAAATAGTAATCAGCTGACGACGACACTCATCATCAACTTTTGCAACTCTTCATGCAACTATAACTTCTGATTTGCTTACGATAAAAACCTGGTCTGACTCTAATTTACTCTCCTTTAACGTGGATAAGACAGTAGTATTATCCTATTAAGGTGCTCTTCAACACCTGCTTGTTAATAACAGCCAGATCTCTACCGTTGATTCTGTAAAAATTTTTGGTATTTTTTTAGACCTCAAATTGTCCCTTCATATCAATTTGTTAAGTAAGAAACTTACCTCAGCCTGCTATGCTATAAGATCTGTTTCGAAGAAACTCAATTTAGCATCTTCTAAAATAACATATTTTTCTTTGTTTAAGTCTCGTCTTCGATATGGTCTTCTTTTTTGGGGTTCGGGTACAGTTGCCCAATTTGATAATATTTTTAAATTAAAAAAAGAGCAATAATATATCTGTTTGGCCTCAGAAGAACAACACATTGCAGAAGTTACTTCAAAGATCACAGAATCTTAACCCTTCCACCTTTGTATATTTTAGAAAATGTTTGCTTGATAATTTGTAAACACATGCATGTCTTTCCAGCAAGGCCTCATCATGACTACTCCACCAGAAATTCTACCTTTGACGTCTATTTACCAATCCTGTCCTCTGAGTTAGTAAAGAAATCTATATTATATTTTGCAAAAAAACTATACAACCATCTTCCTTAACAACTTAAATCTGTAAACATCTTTCCCCAAGTTCCGTAAAATGACAAAAGTCGATCTATCTAATAGATCAAATTATTCAGTAGAAGAGTTTCTTAATGACTCACTATCAAATTACAGTAATATTCAAGTAACTAAAGTATATTTATATATATTTGGGTGTCAAATACAGCTGCTTAAACTTATTAGTTCCTATGTTTGTATTTTATTATATTGTATTTTAATAGCTGAAGATTGTGTATTTTAATAGCTGAAGATTGTGTATTTTAATGCAAAAGATTTGGCAACAAAAAAGCAAAGCGATAGGTACATAAGGGTTGGAGTAATTATAGTGAGCTATATATTTGACGTGGAATGAGGAGAATAAGGTGAAAACATAAGATCAAAGAAGTCCTAGAGACAATAACGATAATCATTGAAAATAAAGAGATTCAGGAAAATACCACAAACAGGCATAACACAGATGTCAATGTTAAACGCGTGAAGAAAGGGAGATTGAGTAGAATCATAGGCGTAACCTGGGGGGCGGGGGTTTGGGGAGGATTATAACCCCTCCCCCCCATTGGGATCTACTTTGAGCTCTATTGGGACCGTGCAAGTTCGGCAAAGCGACCTCTATTTCTACGCTCTGTACTTTTATTCGCACTTTTAATTATATTGGCCAATTATATTAGTTCTGGTTGCTGGATAATTGTCAAGACCATAGTCCAAAAAAATAATAAGAAGAAAAAATAAGATGCAGGTTATGTTTAGCAAACGTAAACAATTGTATGTAGTAAATAAAATCAGTTATTAAAATGCAGTACTGCAAGCAAAATACAATTAATTAAATTTACCTTTATATAATAATTGCATATCATATCAATATTGTGGAGCAATATATAATTTTTCTGCGTCAATGACAGAAATTATGAAATATACGTCAATTTGACAATTTCAGTTGACAATATGAATTATTTAAGATAGATGCAATATTTCTCCGCGACTCGCGCACGGTCGTTTCTCGTTTCCCTTTCCAAGTACTTGCACATCGCGAATACGCTTAACACCATAATTATGTGTTGTTGACAAATCAAGCCATTTTGAAGTTGTAATCCCCCCTTTAGGATCAACCTGGTTACGCCGTTGAGGAGAATAGGGTAGTTTTAGTCGGATGGTATGGCATCACAGGGGTATCCAGGAGAAGAAGGTGAGAACATGAGATCAAATCAGAACTAGAGACAGTAACGAGAATCATTGAAAATAAAGAGATTCAGGAAAATACCACAAACAGGCATAACATAGATATCAATGTTAAACGCGTGTAGAAAGAGAGATTGAGTAGAATCATAGGGGTAACCAGGGGGGATTTGGGGATTATAACCACCCCTCCCCCACTGGGATCTACTTTCAGCTCTATACGCTTAACACCATTATGTGTTGTTGACAAATCAAGCCATTTTGAAGTTGTAACGCCCCCCCCCCTTAAGATAGAGAGACATGGAAGAAGGAAGAGGAGGCCGATAACCAAGGATGGATGTTTAGGGCTGATTAGATAGATAGAACCCTCCTTAGGATCAACCTGGTTACGCCGTTGTGTAGAAGTTTTAGTCGGATAGTGTGGCATCAGACGGGTATCCGAGAGAAGGATTTTCAAGTGGCAAGAATGTGTCGGAATATATTCTTTTTCACTCTGAATCCAACACAAGTTGTAATACCTCGTTTGATGCATTGGAATGATGTTTGATATGGCTTTTAGACGATTTTCCCATCTACAAAAATAAGATTTTGTTATAAGATAATAGGAATAAGTGATAAGAGCGCTAAATGTCCTAGGCAACAATTGATCCCTTCCAGATTACTTTTATTATTTTATACTATAAATAGAAGAGTTGTTGACTAAAATTTAAAAAGTAAGTAGTAGGATTAATTTACTTTAAAAGAAAAATTTAAATATAACAATGGAATTTTGTTTATTGTATTTTTTATCATTGTAGAACATGATTTAAAATGTATATTATTTTACAGGTTTACAAATAATATTTTATGCTTTTAACATGTTTACTTTAGTGGTGTTATTACATTTTTATTCAAATACTCTAGAAAATGTGCCAAACTCAATCCATTACACTAAACTATGTATATTCGATCACAAATAAAAATATATAAGCACTTTGGTAGTGAATATAGCAACAAAATTTGTAGATATTTTGCTTAAATTAAGGAATGAAAGACTAAGGCCACCACTAAAAAAAATTTGTTGAGTTGAGTTTGTTGTCATTTTAGAAACAAGACAAGTCAAAATCGTAGTTTTGATAATTAGCAAAATGTTAAACATTTCTATGACGAAACATGCAAAAAATAATACAAGATATTCCATGGGTGATTATTTCGTCAATAATGATTTTTTTTACCGACAAACCAAGTAAACTAGACTGTATTACTCTTTTAAACAATAGACTTGTATTATTTCTGAAATTAATCACTTTTTTGTAATAGAAATATTGATATTTTTATTCTAGTTTATTAAATATACTATGTAATTCGGAGCCAAATAACCTCATTGACTGCCCTATAACATTCAAATTCTATTTTATGATTAAGTATATAAATTATTTTAAAACAAAATATAAAATAAGTAAAGCCGTTTTAAAAATAACTGAAGCCTGCATTAAAATGCGATCCAAAAAACATTAAAAATCAGGATTTAGTGGTGCCTTAATTTTATATCTGAACAGAAAAGGACATTTGAACAAATGTCTGAACACAAAAATATCATAACCTTTTTTTACAATATAATTATTTCCTAGGTAAACTTTCTAAACTTAATTCTATACAAAAATCAAAATTAGTAAAAATATAATGTATTTAATTTTTTTAACTTAATAATAGAGAAGCTTCATTTAGTTCTTTTGGCTCTTCACATCCAGAATCTGACGTAAATACATCATCATCCATCTTCTCAGAGCATTCGATTACAGTTTTATCATCAGACTTGGATGTTGGACTGTCGTGTGACTCGTCCTCTTCATTAACTGTTTCCATGGTTCCTACTCCAGCAATTGGAGACACCGGTGCTGTAGGTGGGGTTATTTTTCCAGCTTTTCCTAATAAATAATAGGTCATTAATTGGCCCTTTCCTTTTACTGCAACTAGGCCTCTTTGTTCGAATTGGTATCCGAAATGTTGAAGAATTTCACAGGTTTCTTCTGTTACCTGGAACATGAATGAATATTTAGTGAATGGTAATAATAGATTGTTTAATTGAAACACATTTTTATAAGAAAATTAAATAAATGTAGATTGATAAAATAATATAGGTAACATTTTTTTTCTTTCCTTAAATAAAGTTTAATAATAAAAATTAGAGCGTCCAGATTAGTGGGCCCATGGCTTGATTGACCATTCCCCTACATCCGTTCTTGTGCATTACTTGCATCCTTCAATTTGTGACATTAAGGCTTTTTAGATTATCTCCAATATCCATTTTCCTCCTTATTCTGGTCCGACCTCTTCTCTAACGTTCTCCAATTATTGTACTTGACAGTAGTATTTTTAGTAGTCTAACCTCTGCCAACCTCTTTATGTTTTTCAGCCATCTTAGTTGTTGGTTTATTATTGCTACTAGTATGCTGGGATCCCCATAGAACTCTCTTAGATCTTCATTTGTCTTTCCGGTCCAAACGAGTTTCTCCATTTTTCCTCCAAATATTTTCATTAGTACTTTTCGTTCCCATATCTGTAATATTTCTTGTTGCTTTTTATTTAATGTCGATGTCTATGATGCATACGTTTCTATGGCCTAATAACGGTTCTGCATATTTTTAATTTGGTACCTATTGATATGCATCTATTAATAATGCAGGGAAATATTCTAGGAAGGCGCAGCATAGGTAGAAGAAAAAATTCCTGACTGGGAAACCTTAGAGAATGGTATGGATGCTGCTCAAATGAAGTCTTTCAGGCTGTAGTGTCAAAAATTGGAATAGCAATAATGATTGCCAACCTTCGTCGCGGAGGTATCACGTAAATAAGAAGAAGAAGAGACACATTCATTTCTTAGTAGCCTATTTAATACATAAACAGACCTGTTCGCTTTCATTTGTCTATTTTTTTTCTTCTTCTATATTTGGTCACCTTGCCTTACTCCTTCATTTACTAAGAAATTGTTGGTATTGATAGTTTTCCGTTTGGTTCCGATTCGTTGGTATCTCTGTCAGCAAGAAAATATATTCTGTTGTGGTTTTACCTTGTCTAAAGCCCGACTGGTATACATCAATTATATCTTCCAATTCTCTTTTTTTTTAGTACATTCTTTATATGCATTGCTAATATTTTGTACGCGTATGCATACGTTTAGCAATGGTATGACTCAGTAATTTTTGCATTCAGTCTTATCTTCTTTTTGTAAATGGGACAAATATTATTGCTTCCGACCATGACTTTTGATAATTATTCTTCATTCCATATTTTTTAAATTAATACCTAATACATCAAGTTTAGTAATATTAAAAAATAATGGTAAATAGTAACATATTTTTTCTTTTTCCTTATTTCCAAATAAACACTTTTCTTCTTTCCTACATTCAGAATAGTCTCGTTGTCGATGTAATGTTGAAATCGTGATCTCCTTTTAATACAACCGTTTTACTTATTCTGGATATCCTAGACTTAGTTAATTGGAAGTCCCAGTAAAGGTCTCACGTAGAAAATTTTCGTTTCAGTTCTTTAACCCTTGAGTACTAATATGTACATTAATTGTGCTTAGCAATTTCTTGCTGATCTACTACGTTCACTTATATATACTTAGATCTACTCCTCTACTTAGATAAACTATCTCCACTTCTTGTGGTCAGTAAAAGCAATGGATGTCCGCTTTGATTTTAGATGCTTGAAAGAGGGAATGGTCTAGCCAAGTCCCAACTATAAATCGATTCCAGCTACTAGAAAACGGTAGTACCAAAGAAAAAGATGTAACAGGGGGAAAAAGAATCCGACCAAACGTTATATTGAGTCAAATAGGAATGCTGCACTAGTGATGGATATCACGGAGGTCTTAAACACAGTAATTTTCATATAGCACCTGTATAACGGACAGGTACTAGTTTATTTACCAAAACCAGCCAGGGCTATAATAATAATCTAAAAAAGGGGTAAATAAACCAAAAGGCATGCTTTCCATAGATACACCGAAAAAGAGGAAGTAACGACGAAAGTTGTAAGGAAAAAAGATCCTGGCATGGACAACAACGAAATGTAGCTGGAACTTTAGGAACAAGGGATTGATACCAAGGTATCAGAAATGAAACCAACAAAACATGTAGTCCAGAGAAATAAGATTTTTCTCGTGACACATCCCACTTCAGGCCGAAACCAAATTTTTTGAGTAGTATGGACATCTTCTATATTAATAACCTATATGTTTCCTGCAGCCGATTTTGATGATATACATAGTTGTAAACAAATTAAGATCAAAAAACGCCAAATTATCGCTTTTTTCGTTTATTACTAAAAAGTGAAGCATTTTAAACAAATTTGAGAGTAGGAAGCTGATAAATCATATAAAAAACTTCAGTATGGTGTTCGCTGCATATGTCTATCCTTATTTGTTGCTTAGAAAATTGTAAAATAATTCATAAATTTTGAGATTTTATAAATGTTCATAACTTATGTAAAAATTAAGTTAGAACTTTCTTATTACACTGAATGCTGAAACTTCTGGTGTTTAAATTATATTCTAAATTTCAAAGCAATTCGTCGAATAGTTTAAAAGTTATTTAATTTGACTTTCCCAAATTAATGTTCTTTGCAACACTATAAGTCAGAAAGAAATGAGGTTATAGTAACACTTCGGACAGTTTATGAAAGAAGAAGATTTATTCTATTAACTTAATTAAAAAAAGTGACAAAAAATAATTTTAAATACTGCAAAATTATTTTGCAAGAACATGTCAATTTTTTTGCTTATAAACAATTAGAATCACTTTTTAACCGTTACCCGTAGAAAAATTATTTTCCCATATTTAGAACGACTGAATTTTTATACACATTTATAAAGAAAAACAATTGTCCTAGGACAATAATTAGGGACGAAGTTAACACCCTTCTTTTTTTAATTCACAGCAGCTTTGTTTATAACAATTAAGAAATAAAATTAGCCGCATTTGAAAGAACATTCTTCAAAGTTTTAACTTACCAAGTGTACAAAAGATTTCCTTTCAAGGAAATCGTCTACAAAGCTTAAAAATGTGACCCTTTAAGGATCCCCAAACCAACGCGAAACTTTCGCAACCGCAACCTACGTGGAATCGCGGCGAATCGATAGGCACGGCGGATTATGAACGTGTTCAGACCACTTTGCGCGGAATCCGCAACGGTCGCGGCAGAACAGCGTTCCTTTCATGAAACGCTGCATGCACGGTTTTTTCCGCTACCGTTGTAGTTTCGCGTGTTTTAAAATGGTTGTTACAGTAACACTCATTGAAATTGTTAAACAATATCCTATAATATATGATTTAACGGAGGAAGATTATAAAAATATAAGAAAAAAGGATAAAGTCTGGAATAGTATAGGGTCAGAATTAGGAGAAAATGATAAGTTTTCATTATATATTATAATATTATTATTAATTTGGGTGCATAGAGATTACGCCCACTTAAAAATTTGGTCATTTTTGATGTCTTGTATTTCCTAAACCTGTTGGCCGGTTTAAAAATATAATTTGTTCACATTTGTATGGCGAATAGTCGCGTCGGCTTTCGCGTCAATATGGGGAACCCTTGTCCGCTACCGCTCCGCCTGCGAATGTTCCGCTACGGAAAATTCGCGTCGCAAAACTTTCGCGTCGGTTTGGGGGATCCTTTAAATCGGTCGGCGTTGAAACTAGGGATAGCGATGAGAGGGGGGAAGGAGCTGTTAACTGTATCTCTGGTTCTCGATTACTTAACTCGTTGTTTCTTTTTTAATTTGTATGTACTTTTTACGTATATTACGAAGAGGCGTTATTTAAATAAACTAATTGTTACATACACCATCAAATTTGTTTAAACAATTTTTTTTCAATTTTTTAAATAATATTGGATGTAACTTTTATTGTAAAACGTACATATTAGTTATACAGGGCGTAACAAAAATACAGGTCATAAATTAAATCACATATTCTGGGACCAAAAATAGATCGATTGGACCTAACTTACCTACAAATGTGCACATAAAAAAAAGTTATAGCCCTTTGAAGTTACAAAATGAAAATCGATTTTTTCCAATATATCGAAAACTATTAAAAAATTTTTATTGAAAATTGAGATGTATCATCCTTATGACAGGAACATCTTAAACAACAATTGTAGTGAAATTTGTGCATCCCATAAAAATTTTATGGGGGTTTTGTTCCCTTAAACCCCCCAAATTTTGTGTACGTTCTAATTAAATTATTATTGTGGTACCATTAGTTAAACTCACTGTTTTAAAACGTTTTTGCTTCTTAGTATTTTTTCGATAAGGCAGTTTTTATCGGGTTGCGGCTTCTTTTTTAATATGTTTACATAAAAATTTTATGGGGGTTTTGTTCCTTTACACCCCCCAAATGTTTGTGTACGTTCCAATTAAACTATTACTGCGGTACCATTAGTTAAACACAATGTTTCTAAAACTTTTTTGTCTCTTAATATTTTTCGATAAGGCACCTTTTATCAAGATGTGCCTTCTTTTTTAATATGGTTCAAAATATGCCTAAAAATGTAAATTATAAATAAATTTTCATACGATTACCAAGTAGTCTCCATAATCGTACTTAACTATATTTACAAATATGTGGTGGATTTGACTAATATAATATTCAAAATATCTCAATAAAAACTGACTTTTCGAAAAAGTACTGGAAGGCAAAAAAGTTTTAAGTTGTGTTTAACTAATGGTACCACAATAATAATTTAATTGGAACGTACACAAAAGTTTGGGTGGGTTTAAAGGAATAAAACCCCCATAAACATTTTATGGGGTGTCAATATTTTACTCTAATTTTTTTGTAAGATGCTCCTGCCATAATAATACCACATGTCTATTTTCAATAAAAAATCTCTCGGAATTTTCGATATATTGGACAAAATCGATTTTCATTGTGTAACTTCAAAGGGCTGTAACTTTTTTATGTGCATAGTTATACTAAGGTAAGTTAAGTTCAATCGAACTATTTTTGGTCCCAGAATATGCGATTAAATTTATGACCTGTATTTTTGTTACACCCTGTAATTATTATGCATATACTAATCCTATTCAATTATTCCTAAATCTAACATTGGCTTATAATATTGAATTGAAAATAGAAAATCTCAAATAAACTAGGTTTTATTTCTTGATAAACATGCTACTAGATAAACGAAAAATGAAATGTAACAACATTAGAGAGAGAATAAAAAGAACAAAATTATTTTCAGAACTTTTCTACAATATTGTAGATTGAAAAAAAAACAAAAATTAAGATATTTCATACATTTTGGTATTATAACAACACTATTAAAATGAAATTAAAAAAGATTTATCTAGGAACACTTTTATGAAAAAAGTAACAATTATCAGTTACCTATTTATTATAAGTTATTGTAAAGTCAAGTGCATATGATCCACTCCTATGATTGCCAACAAAGTCATCCTAAAAATATCGTAAAAGAATTTCCAAAAATTGTTTACACAATTTACATAGTTATTTAAATGTCCAAACCCGATAAATTACGTTTATCTCTTTTTGGTGGTTCTGTAACCTCAGTTTTTCATTCATCTAATAGCATGTTTACAAAAAAAAATAAAACCTAGTTCATTTGAGATTTTCTGATTTCCATAGACCAATACTATTTTTAGAAACAATTGAATGGGATAATTTGTTTTTTCATACTTTAAATTATTACTAAGTTTAATAAAAAACTATGTATTATTATATTATTCATAAATATATATGTTTTGTGATGAAAATTACTTCAAATATTATTTAAAAAAATTGAAAAAAAAAAGTTTAAACAAATTTGATGGTGTATATAACAATTAGTTTATTTAAATAATGCATACTCGTACTGTATGCAAAAAGTAAATACAAATTAAAAAAAGAAACGTCGAAATTCATAGGCGAGAACAAGAGATAAGCTAACAGTTCCTTCCACCTTCTCATCAATCTTCCAAGTTTCAAGGCCGGCCGATTTTAAGGGTCACATTTTGAAGCTTTGTGGACGATTTGTTTGAAAGTATATATTTTTTATATTTAGTACATTAAAACTCTGAAGTATGTTCTTTCAAATGTGACTGATTTGATTTCGTAATTGCTATAAAGAAAGCTGCTGTGACTTAAAAAGTGGGGGGGGGGCTAACTTCGTCCCTAATAGTCCTAGGACAAGTTTTTATTTTTTTAAATTTATATAAAAATTCAGTCTTTCTAAATATGAAAACGTAAATTTTTTACGGGTAATGGTTAAAAGGTTATTCTAATTGTTTATAAGCAAAAAATCGACATGTTCTTGCAAAATAATTTTGCGATACTTAGAATTAGCTTTTGTCGCTTTCTTTAAATTAAATTATTAGTATAAATCTTCTTCTTTCACAAACTATCCAAAGTATTACTGTAACCTCATGATTTTCTGACTTATAGTGTTGCAAAAAAATTAATTTTGGAAAAACAAATTAAATAACTTTTAAACTATTGGACCAATTGCTATAAAATTTAGTGTATAATTTAAGCACCAGAAGTTCCAGCATTCCCTGTACTAAGAAGGTACTACGTTAATTTTTACATAAATTATGAACATTTATATAAACTCAAAATTTATGAATTGTTTTGCAATTTTCTAAGCAACCAATAAGGATAGACATATTCAGCGGACGCCATATTGAAGTTTTTTATATGATTTATGAGTTTCTTACTTCCAAATTTGTTTAAAATGCTTAACCTTTTGGCAATAGACGAAAAAAGCGAAAATTTAGTGTTTTTTGATCTTCATTTGTTTACAACTCTGATATCCACACTACTCAAAAAATTTGGTTTCTGCATGGAGGGGGTTGTGTCACCAACATGATATTTTTTTCCTTATTTCTCTGAACTAATGGTAAGATAGGAAGTACATACCTAATCCATGTAAATAAATTTCAAGATCCCAGAGAGGTGAAGAAAATCAACAGCTTCCAAAATATAATATGAGTGAAATGGGACTAATACAGTTATAAAGAGCTACTCACTACTGTTGTTGTATTTTTGATCTAAGTAAAGCTTCTTCAGCTTACTTACTTACTCCGCGGCGTTACAACCCTTCGTAAGTGTTAGCCTACTTGGTAACATGCCTCCATTCTTCCCGTCTTAAACAACATCTATTCAATTCTCCATGTCTATAGCTTTATGGTCTCCTGCTATATTATCTCGCCAATGTAGTTGAGGTCGTCTACGTGGTCTTCTTCCAGTTGGCAATTCTTTCCTTACCAGCCTTACTCTTCTTTCGTCAGAATTGCTTCGGACGTGTCTTCTCATTGGAGTCTTTTGAGGTTCTTTATTATGTTATATCCATAAATTTGGATCATTTAACACCACCAAGAGTTAGACTAACTAATAACTTGAACAGTCGATATCTTCTTGCAAGATTAAGGTAACCGGACATCTTAAAGGCGATTAAACTACATCTTGCTTTTCTTCACGATCAGCCTGCTTATGTATTTTACGACGGATATACCAACACCAGCGTGAAACTCTTTTTGGCTTCCGAAGGACTACCTACTAAGACTGAAGAACTACGAAAAGTTCTTCTAGAATTTAACCATGCATATGGAATTGGTCCAGCTGAAGTGGAAGCTGATCTTGCCGCTTATAGGTCCTATATCACTTCGGAAAGAACTATACACCTACAAAAGACAAGGGAATGTCACCGAAGTTATTATTCCACTGGCTCTCCAAAGCGAAATTTTTAAATAACACGACGTGTTCTGAGGTACTAGAAACCTCAAATTATTTCAGTGATGACAACTTTGGCATGGTTCTGATTATTATTCGTTCTATAAGAAATAAAACTGATGAATTATTTTTGTTTCTGGAGGAAATAGGATTTCCTCAGATAGTTGCGGTTACAGAGCACTGGCTTGAAGTTAACGAGCCTTTTTTTGTAGAAAAATATACCCCAATTGCCAGGTATGATCGTCCAAGTTCGGCTCATGGAGGCACCCTGATTCTCTCTAGAAATAATGATTTTTCTCTGGTAACAAAATATCACTTTTCGTTAAGTGAATCCTTCTTTGAGTTTTCCTTAGTTTATAATAAAAATCTTAATCTTTACATTATTTGCATTTATAGATCACCTGATTCTACCGTGGAACTATTTTCAGAACCTGCTAAATTTGTTAGATGACCTGCCTCAAAAAAGCAGAAAAATTCTATGCGGTGATTTTAACATTAATTATGCTGCTGCTAGTGCTACCCAAGTGTCCCTGGCAAACATATTTGAATCGTATGGTCTCTCAATGCACGTTAATTCTCCTACAAGGATTACAAAAACTACATCTACCATAATCGATTATATTGTCTCAGATTTCTCACCCCTTGATGTCTGCTCTACAGTTATTAATGTGGGACTGTCTGAGCATGAAGCAGTGTATACCAAGTTTAACATCTTCAGCAAACCCTCCTCAAAAACCCGACGTTTAGGTAGGATTTTTTCCGCCCAGAATTTTCGTAAATTCCAAAATTTATGCTTAACTTGTGAGTGGCAATTTCCTTCTATGGCCGTGGACTATAATTTCAGTGTTTTTCTAGATAAGCTTCTCCACATCTTCAATAAGGCATTTCCTTTAATTCCTATTAAGCCAAAACATCGGAAACCTTGGGTTACGAAAGAATATGCGTTCACTACTATACATCAAGAAATTTACTACCAATGTTGCTGTCACTGAATATATCTTGAAGTATAGGACAACATATCTAAAACTTGTCAGGTCAGCTAAAAAAGCCTATTATCAAAATCGTCTGGGAAGCTTTAAAAGTGTTGCAAAAGAAACTTGGTCTATAATAAACGATCTTCGAAATTAAACTCACACAGCTCAATCATTTTCCCTTCCAAATCCTGAAAGTCTAAACGACTATTTCGTTAATGTGAGTAAAAACATAACATCAACAATTTTGCCGCAACAAGATCCCATTTCCTATCTTCCTAATTCAAGAAAGGTCTCGAATTCATTATTTTTACGACCAGTCGATAACTCTGAACTGATCCAAACAATCAATAGTATCAAAAGCAAATCATCCTGTAGTACTGATGGACTATCTATAAAAATTTTCTCTAATCTCACAGAAAATGTGTTGGAAATCCTCCTCTCACTAATTAATGATTCCTTCGAAAAAGGTAAATTTCCAGAGTGCCTAAAGACAGCCATTATTATTCCTCTTCATAAGGGTGGCGAAAAATCTGATGCCTGCAACTATAGACCTTACTACCCCTACTATATTGCCTATCTATGCTACCCCTTACTATATGCCTTACTACCGGTGCTCTCCAAAATTATTGACAGACTCATTAACATTCGACTTATGTCCTTTATCGTTGATAACAACATTTTATCACAAAATCAGTTCGGCTTTTTAACAAATAAATGTACCACTGATGCCATGTTTTCTGTACTACATGAGGTTTACCAAGCACTAAACAATAATGTTTATACTGCCACTGTTTTCTGCGACTATGCCAAAGCTTTTGATTGTGTAAATCACGATATCTTGATTATAAAACTAAATTTCTATGGAATTCGTGGTATTTCTTTGAACTGGTTCCAATTCTAGTTGAATAATAGGAAACAACTAGTTAGAGCAAATGATACTGACTCTAGTCTCAAAAACATTGTGTGTGGAGTACCACAAGGTTCAGTATTGGGTCCTCTACTTTTACTCATCTTTATAAATGACATCACTAATTTAAAATCAATGGGAAAATTTTTCTTTTTGCAGATGATACCAGTATCACTTGGAGCAACTCAACTATTGCATCTCTTCATGAAACTATAACTTCGGATCTACTGACGATAAAGACCTGGTCTGACTCTAATTTACTCTCTTTTAACGTAAATAAAACAGTAGCATTATCCTATAAAGGAGCTCTTCAACCTTTGCCTCTTAATAACAGCCCGATCAGTATCGTTGATTCTATAAAATTTCTTGGTATTTTTTTAGACAGCAACCTCAAATGTTCCCTTCATATCGATTCATTAAGTAAGAAACTCGCCTCAGCTTGCTATGCAATAAGATCTGTCTCAAGGGAACTCAATTTAGCATCTTCTAAAATAACATATTTTTCGTTGTTCGAGTCTCATCTTCGATATGGTCTTCCTTTTTGGGGTTCTAGTACAGCTGCTCAATTTGATGTCATTTTTTTTAGATTGCAAAAAAGGGCAATAAGATATCTGTTTGGCCTCAGAAGATCTACATATTGCAGAAGTTACTTCAGAGATCACGAAATTTTAACACTTCCATCTTTATATATTTTAGAAACGGTTTGTTTAATTCGTAAACACCTTCAGGTCTTTCCATCAAGGCCCAATCATCTTTACTTCACCAGAAATTCAATCTTTGATATTTATTTACTGATTCCATCCACTGAGTTAGTAAAGAAATTTATATTACATTCCGTAAAGAAACTGTACAATTATCTTCCGTTACAACTTAAATATGCAACATCTTTCCCTAATTTCCGTAAAATGACAAAAGACTATTTATCCAAAAGACCATATTATTCAATAGAAGAATTTCTCAATGAATAACTAAGAAAATTGGGTTTCATACGCAGTAACATAAATTTGTCAGTTCCTTATGTTATACTTATTTTATTTTATTTGTTGTATGTTCAATTTGCAATTTATATAAATTTTGCAATAAATTGTTTTTGTCTTGGCTTTTATATTTTATACTGTACATTATTGATGATTTATCTAATTTTAGTAAATTGTAGTTGTTATTTGTTATTTATATTATGTTTTCCTTTTGACTGTATGTAAGCTTTATATAATAAAGCTTATAAAAGCTTATAAGCTTATAAAATTGTAAAAAATTTCAGTGGCAATAAAGCATATTTCTATTCTATTCTATTCTATATTTTTTATCCTATATTGACCGGTGCCTCCATCAAGTACCGGCCCAAAGATCTTCGTTTGGATTGTTCTTTCCCAAACTCGTACTCGCTAGATCCCGCATACCAAAAAAAGTTGATTAATAGCAAGTTGAAAAATTGTTAATAGCTTAACAGGGTCTAGTCGGGCAAACTTTGAAGTATGGGAACATTGGAATAGGGGAATTTTTAATTGTGGAACCTGATTTTGTGAATTGTGAAAACTAGCAGGTTGTTTTTCAGTTGATTCAATGGCAAACTTTATATAATATATGAAAAAATGTTTGTCCGACAAATATGTTGGGTATTTTAATAAGTCCGACACGTGGAACATGTAAAATGACAGAAATTATGTTGATGGTAAAGAGCGTCTGATTTTGGCATGATAGTTTAATGAAAGGGTAACAAATCAATTGGAAGTTCTGTCCGACAAAATACATGGGACGTTTTCGTAGTCTGACGTTCGAAACCTGTAACGTGTTCAACAATTAAAACTTCACCTGTTTCAGTGTTCCCGTACATCAAAGTTTGTCCGACTAGACACCGTTAAGCTATTAACAAATTTTTCAGCTTGCTGTTAGTCAACATGTTTTTGGTAAGCGGGATCAGGCCTATCTTCGTTTGCCTCCACGTTTCGCCGCCACACATCACCACGGGTCATATGCTTGTTTTGTATATCTGTATTTTGTATGTTTTGTTAGTCTACTTTTGATTTCTTGTAATCCGTTATTATCTTCAGTTATTGTCCAAAAATATTTAAATTCCATTAATCTTCTTCCAATGCTTGTTCTTCCCTTGCCTAATCTTCTCTTCCTTCTTGACCTTGACGAAAGTCTCCTTCATCCTTAATCTGATGTTTCGTTCTTAAACTTCTTCATCGTTAGACACATTATCTCAATTCGCTATGATTTTGATCTTCTTCTTTACGTGCCATCTCCGCGACGGAGGTTAGCAATCACCATGGCTATTCTGATCTTGGATGCTGCTGCTCTGAATAGTTCGGTTGATGTGCATCCGTAACATTCCCTCAAGTTACGCAACCATGAGATTCTTCTTCTTCCTACACTTCTCTTGCCCTGGATTTTCCCCTGGATAATTAATTGAAGTATGTTGTATCTCTCATTACGCATAACATGCCCCAGGTATTGTAGCTTTCGCATCTTAATGGTTTCCAATATTTCCGGTCTTTTGTTGACTCTTCTCATGACTTCGTTGTTTATAAATGCTCGGTCCATGATACCTTCAGAATTCTTCTATACACCCACAATTCAAATGCTTCCAACTTTTTAGTAGTCGACGCGTTAAGTGTCCATGCTTCTATCCCGTAAAGCAGAGTTGAGAAAATATAACACCTTGCCAGAACTGTCTAATTTCAGTTCTCGTGTACAAATTACCCTTCTCATTTTATTGGAGTTTCCTCTTGCTTTCTCTATGATTTTGATAATCATTATTAAAATATTCAATTGACAATAAAAAATATTCGGAATGGTTTTTAGGTTAAGAAATTAATCAAATATTTACCTATGCAATCATTACCGTTAGGGCTATCAAAACGTTACATAATAGATAATTTATACTTACAAAATATACATAAAATACTTTGCATAAATTTTTACCTGTATACACCCAGCTTTGCCCGTGCTTTCCATTCGTGAAGCTACGTTTACGGTATTGCCCCATATATCATAATGAGGTTTTCTCGCTCCAATTACACCAGCAGTAATAGGCCCATGATTAATTCCTAATTTTAATACAAAATGGTTAAATGATTGTTCGTTAATGCTCTGCAGGGCTTTTTTCAGTTCCAAAGCAAACTCTACCAAGATTGCTAAATGCGCCCAGCGAACATGAATGGGATCCTCAGGCTGCAAAAATACATAAAATAATATGTAAACAAATAAATGAACACTCATAAAATATTACGGTAGATAATTATATTAGGCGAACGGCACACTCCTAATTTGAGGCTTAGAAATCGAAAAAGCGACCATGATACGTGAATGCAAATTTTGTCCGTTCTTTATATTTTCGAGGTCGCTGAATCTTAATATTTATGAAGTTTAATTTTATCTAGAATTGCTGGAACATGTTCAAAAATCAAATTTTATGCAAAAATGCGAAAAATCAATTTTAATAATTTTTCATATTTACCTCGCTGTATTTTTGGTCGCTGTAAATATTTCCTTTTAAAAATTTTGCTGTGAGATCTCTGAAGAATTTAGATAACAATGAGATTTGTCCGAGATGTTTAGACAAATGAAAAGAGAAGTTGTTAATTTTTAAACAATTTGTCGTCAGATTTCGCAAGTTTCATGTTTACTTAAAACAGTTGGGTGACAAACTTTTTAGTTTATAATTTTAATCCACACAGCATTAAAACATAAGTCATGAAGAACTTTCTGGAAAATTTCAAGTCAAAATATGCAATAGGAAAAAGCTATGTGACTTTATAGACGAGTGGCACGATGTGGTAAATGGCTAATTTTGATCATAGTTTATATTTTTGATGATGTTGAAAACGAAAATGAGGTTTATTTTGAATTTTAGATGGGGAAACATTGTCAAAATCGCAATTTGACCTTAAAAATAAAAAAAAGTAACCACGTTTTTCTTAGAATTAAAAGTTGCACCATTTTTTTTTCTATAAAAAATGTTGTTCATTGTATTCTATATTTTAACATTAATTTGATTAAAAAGCTAAATTTCAAATTTTGTCACTCAACTTTTGCGATTAAACTTGTCAATTCAGAAATCTTCACCTTTTACTTTAAACCATTCTTAACTTTTATTATAATAAGACTTAAAACAGGTTTTAAACAGGTCCCATTGTCTTAATAAGTCTTAGTAAACAATAAAAATTTCAAAAAAAATATGCAAATGGAACAGAGTTGTTGCGAATTAAATGCAAAAAGGGTGATTTAATTTTTTTTTATTTTTAGCGTAAAAGTGAGATTTTGACAACGTTCCCCCACGTAAAATTTAAAATAAACCTAATTTTCGTTTTCACCACCATCAAAAACATAAAGTATGATCAAAATTAGCCAATCACCACACCGTGGTCAGTATCTCGAGAAATAAGCGTTTTGTGGAGTGTGCCGCTCGTCTATAAAGTCACGTAACTTTTCCAGAAAACTTATTCATAAATTACATATGTTTTATTGCTGTGTTAGTTAAAATTATAAACTAAAAAGTTTGTCAGTCAACTTTTTTAAATAAACATGAAACTACCGAAATCTACAAAATGTTTAAAAATTAACAACTTCTCTTTTAATTTGTTTAAACATTTTGGACAAATCTCATTGTTATCCAAATATGTATTTCAAAAACAGTAAAATTTTGAAAAGGAAATATTTACAGCTACCAAAGATACAGCGAGGTAAAGTTGAAAAATCATCAAAATTGATTTTTCGCATTTTTGCATAAAATTTGATTTTTGAACATGTTTCGCCAATTCTATTAGATAAAAATAAACTTCATACTCGGATTCAGATATTAAATGTAGTTTGCGAACTAAAAGGATGTCGAAAAGAGGACAAAAGAGGTATTTAGCAATTTATTTTGTAAAAAAAAATAAAGAGAAAAATATTGAAACACATAATATTCTTTTTAGATTTGGAGAAAGCATACGATAGCGCGCCCAGGAAATAAAATTTATTGAGAAATGTGAAAAATCCACGTTAGAGAGAAATGGGTAAATATAACATAAATATTGTATAAGGAAACAGAGCTGCAAATTAAATTAGGCAATGACATAACAAAAAGAATCACCTAACAAACGACTCAAAAATTGATGTGAACTATTACCTAGGTATACCTGTTACTTTTGCACAAGGAAAACAATCTACTGCACTTTTATGGCTAAACAATCTACCAAAAAAAAAACAAAAAGAATCTTCTAGAGCATAATTATTAATATTACTCCATAATATGGAGCACAAGTACGACCAATGACAACATCAACATAAAACAAAATATGTTGAAATATTGAATAAATATTAAATAAAATAAACAGTTTAACTGAACTTTAGAGATGTTTACAAATTACTAGAGAGGATAGATTAAACACAGAGGAAATATGGAGCAGGATTAAAGTAGAATGCTCAATTACAAAAAAGTTGGAAAACAGAACCCTGCAGTTGTAACGGCATGTACAAAAAATTCCAGAGCACATGTGATCGAAAAGAATATTGGACTGAAACCCGAACTGGAACTACAAAATGGAAAACATACACAGGAAATTCTACGATAGATAGAACGTCGCTGGCTTTGAGTTTGTAGCAGGTAGTCTGCTGTCTCTTGGGTCTATAGTATACAAGGAACGTATCAGGGACAGTACTACGCTTCAACTGCCTATTATTGCACCAAGGTACTCATTTTATAGAACTCATTTTAAGGTACTCATTTTAATGAATTAGGTAAATAGAACTGAGCGGAACATATTACCAGATGCAAACGATGGAATTTTAGAATGGAGAGCTAGACACGATGTTTATCGTAACTGAGGATGTCCTCCAACAATGTGGTCGGGCGACATCAAGCGCATTCAGCACAACTGGATCCAGGGTGCTCAAGACGCAATGGAATAATTTACGGGAGGCCTATATTCAGCAGTGCACTCAAAATGGCTAATTATGATGACTCATTTTATTATAAAAATATCTAGATGTTCTCGCCGGGCGGCACTGGAATTCGATCCACGACGCTGGAATTCGATATAACTTCAAAGCATAAGGGCGGCACACATAGTGGAAGCGGGTTCCTGCTTACGGGCAAACCGCGCGGTTCTCGCGCGCGGTATGGTAACACAGTGAAGACGGCTAAAAGCGAGAGAGATCGTTCAAATTTGGCAGTTGCGACTACTACTTGTAGCAAAATGTCGTCTTCCGATGATAATATAATTGCTTAAGATTCTGTTTTGACTAAACTGAAAAGAAAGAGAGTTGATGTACATCCTATTAATCGAGAAAGATTAATTTATGGAGAATATCATCATCTATTTCAAAAATTAAAAGATAATGAACGATTCTTCCAGTATATGAGAATGACTCAAGACACTTTCAAATATATTTTGGAGAAAGTGGAGTATCGTTAAAACCAATATTAAACGCTCAACTTACAGACAACCAACAGAATATCGAAAGAGTTGAGCAATATGCATATCTGGGTACGAATTTAAATAGCCAATGGGACTACTCAACAGAAATTAAACAGCGAATAATACATAAAAGCGAAAGCAGCATACGTTAGAATGAGGCCCACTTTCAACAGTCGAGACATATCGTTAAAAACAAAATACCGTCTGTTGAAATGCTACATATTTACAGTTCTGCTCTACGGAATGGACTCGTGGACTCTAACTGTTGCATCTATGAATCGGCTCGAAGCTTTCGAAATGTGGTGTTATAGGCGCATCTTACGTATATTCTGGGTTGACCGAATTACTAATGTGGAATTCCTGCGTAGAATGGGGAAAGAGTGTGAAATTCTCATAACCATCAAAACAAAGAAATTAGAATATCTAGGACATGTAATGAGAAATCAAGAGCGTTACGGCCTTCTCCAACTGATTCTCCAAGGGAAGGTAAATGGTAAAAGAGGACCGGGAAGAAGACGCCTTTCCGGGTTTCAAAATTTACGAAAGTGGTATAACACCACTACCACTGAACTGTTCCGCGCTGCGGTAAACAAAGTCAACATAGCCATGATGATCGCCAACATCCGGAACGGATAGGCACTTTAAGAAGAAGAAGGAGTATCGTTTAATTAAAAACTGGTGTAATTTACATAAGCAGGTTATCCTTCCGGAAGAAAGGCTTGTTATAAGATTGAGGTAAGTAGTTTTGTTGTAAATTTATTTTTCAAGTACTTATTTAGTTAATAGTTAATACTGGAATGTTTTTAGAAATACCTAAGTCACACACAATTACGGTTTCAATAAGATTGACCTTATTACTTTTGTTTATTATAATGTACAATTTATAAAATTAATCCATGGAGAACTATTAATTCTTATTCTAAAAAAGGGAATAAACTAAATTCTCATTCGAGTAAACATTAAAACCGCGCGGAAAAAACTAAATTCTCATTCTAGTAAAAGCGGTCAGGCGGGTTAAAGCGGTTGACCCGCGCGGACCTGCTTTTACTACGTTCGTGTA
Source organism: Diabrotica virgifera virgifera (assembly GCF_917563875.1). Classification (NCBI taxonomy): domain Eukaryota; kingdom Metazoa; phylum Arthropoda; class Insecta; order Coleoptera; family Chrysomelidae; genus Diabrotica; species Diabrotica virgifera. The sequence continues at coordinate 55,026,025 of NC_065446.1, forward strand.
CATTTAAAGGCGTGCATTCATTTTGAAAACGTTTAAAAGCGGGTCCGCGCGGTTTAACCGTAAGCGGAAACCGCCTCCACTATGTGCGCCGATTTAGGCGGCACATATAGTGGACGCGGTTAAGGCGGCACACATAGTGGACGCGGTTTCCGCTTAGGGGCAAACCGCGCGGTTCTCGCGCGCGTGTATGGTAACACAGTGAAGACGGGTAAAAGCGAGAGAGATCGTTCAAATTTATCAGTTGCGTCTATTACTTGTAGCAAAATGTCGTCTTCCGATGACGATATAAATGCTTTAGATTCTGTTTTGACTAAACTGAAAAGAAAGAGAGTTGGTGTACATCCTATTATAGGGCAGTCAATGAGGGTATGTGGCTCCGAATTCCATCCTACTATATCGATTTACGTGATATTTTCACAGTAAGTAGGGAATAGCTCAAGAAACAAAGTCTTCCCTATGCCGATGTGTGCTTTTGTCTTGGGGGCGGTTCCCACCCCTTCTCGGGGGTGGAAAATTTTTTGCTTAAATAACTACGGAAGTTGCTAGAGAACGTAATACTAAGCAAAAACTGTTCTATAATTTTTTTTTCGAAAACTCAATACTTTTTGACTTATTCCTGGTTGAAAATTGGCCATTTTCATTGAAACATAATACCTTTTCAAACGGTTTTTTGCGAATACCTTAAAAACTATGCATCTAACTAAAAAAACCATATAAAACATTTTTATAGCTTGTAAAATAACAAAGAGATTCTTTCCTTTGTGAATCTTCTAGTTATAACACAAAAAGAGATATGGTAAGTGAAAAAAACTTGTTTTCTTGGTGCATGCTCAAATCAGTGTATTTAACTTGAAATAACAGGGAAACGGTCGATTTTAGGTGTATAATGCTACCGATAACTCTTGTTGTGCTTGAAAAGACCTTGAAAATAAGCAATATTAAATGTCGATTACATTCAGACTATGCGAGATAAACTGTAAAAAATTTGATGACTAACGTATTTTAAGAAAAAAATGAGAAGTATATTTAACCCCTCATCCACAAGAATTTAAATGCATCGTTTTCCTTCTACAATACATTTTACTATATTGTTATTTTTATGTTCAAAAAGTTGGGCGGGTTTAAATTGGATGGTTTTTGAAAAAAATAAGATCAAATTATTGAACGCATTTTTAAATTTTCTTAAAAATCTTCCTATTTCTCCATGTAACTCGAAAATGATTAACATTTTAATTTTATTTTTTATGACAGTATCTCTTATCATTTTCAAGTTACATGGAGAAAAAGAAAGATTTTCAAGAAAATTTAAATATGCGCTCTATAATTTGATCTTATTTTTTTTCAAAAACCATTCATTTTAAACCCGCTCAACTTTTTGAACATAAAAATAACACTGTAGTAAAATGTATTGTGGAAGGAAAACGATGCATTTAAATTCTTGTGGATGAGGGGTTAAATATTATTTCTCAATTTTTTCTTAAAATTCGTTAGTCATCAATTTTTTGCAGCATATCTCGCTTAGTTTGAATGTAATCGACATTTAATATTGCTTATTTGAAAGGACTTTTCAAGCAAAATAAAAGGTATTGGTAGCATTATACACCTAAAATCGACCGTTTCTCTGTTATTTCAAGTTGAATACACTGATTTGAGCATGCACCAAAAAAACAAACTAATTTTACCTACCATATCTCTTTTTGTGTTATAACTAGAAGATTGAAGAAGGAACGAATCTCTTTGTTTTTTTATGAGCTACAAAAATGTTCTATATAATTTTTTTAGTTAGATGCATTGTTTTTAAGGTATTCGTAAAAAACCGTTTGAAGAGAGGTGTTATATTTCAATGAAAATGGCCAATTTTCAAGCACGAATAACTCAAAAAGTATTGAGTTTTCGAAAAAAAAAAATTATACAGTTTTTGCTTAGAATTAGGTTCTCTAGCAACTTAAGTAGTTGTTTAACCAAAAAATTTTCCATCCCCGAGAAGGGGTGGGAACCGCCCCCAAGACAAAAGCACACATCGACATAGGGTAGACTTTGAATAAGGAGATATTTTCAGGCTATTCCTAAAATTTCATTAAAATCCATGCAGTAGGATAGAATTCGGAGGTAATAACCTGTTCTTGCTCTCATTGACTGCCCTATTAATCGAGAAAGATTAATTTATGGAGAATATTATCATCTAGTTCAAAAATTAAAAGAAGATAATGAACGATTCTTCCAGTATATGAGCATGACTCAAGAGACTTTTAATTATATTTTGGAGAAAGTGGAGTATCGTTTAACTAAAAACTGGTGTAATTTACATAAATACATATTTACATATTCATTGTAAGATCACTGAACTCGCGCGACAAAAAGAGGGAATAAACTAAATTCTCATTTGAGTAAACATTAAAACCGCGCGGAAAAAACTAAATTCTCCTTCTAGTAAAAGCGGTCAGGCGGGTTAAAGCGGTTGGCCCGCGCGGACCTGCTTTGACTATGTTTATGTACATTTAAAGACGTGCATTAATTTTGAAAACGTTTAAAAGCGGGTCCGCGCGGTTTAACCGTAAGCAGAAACCGCCTCCACTGTGTTCGCCGACTTAGATTGGAGTGCGCTTTGTAGCATATTTTTATATTTACTATATTTCAATATTTCTATATATTTGTTTCAATATAATATAGAACATATGGAAAAAAATGTAGAATAAAGAAAATAAAGTTTTAAAATTTTACCTTCATTTGTCTAGATGGATTTAGGCCACTAGCAGCCATATAAGTAGATCCTATTGTCTTAATTTTTATAACATCTTGAAACTGGGGTAATTCCAAAAGCTATAAAAAACATAAGTAATTAATAATTATTATACTAGAGCCTTGCTTTTAATGTTTTTTTTTTCTACACTCACCGGCACAAAAAACGGGCACTCTAAAAAATGGGACATTTTTAATGACTTGTATTTCCTAAACCTGATATCCGATTTAAGTAACTTTTTAATATGTTATAGCCTTATTCTTTAACAATATCTCTGTAATAATATTGTTGCTAGACAGGTACATTGTCACTGTATACAGGGTGTACGAATAAAACTGTTTTTTTCTCTAACTTTGAAACACCCTGTGGAATGTTCTAGCTTTTATATAATACTGAAATTAAAACTCAACTATAGACTCAGGTTTTCTTAACATTCTGTTGGATAATAAAAAAGTTAGACACTTTAACAACTACCCCTGTTTTTCGTCAATACAGTGTTTTTAAATAAGTACGGCAAACTTTAAATGGTAATTCTGCATGATAAAATAATGACAGTTTGCTTTGTAAACGCATGCCCGCAAATGCTTCGTTTCCGAGATAGCGGATGTTGAAATTGTTCTTACAAACTGACGATTTATTTATTGCTCTAAAACGGTTTGTGATATGCAAATGAAATTTAATAGATTTTAAGAGGTAGTTATTGCGCATTTTTTGGCATACAATTAAGAATTTTATATTCACCATTGGCGTGCATACAGGTATAAATATTATAAATATATCCCGTATGTACGCCAATGGTGAATATAAAATTCTTAGTTGTATGCCAAAATATGTGCAATAATTTCTTCTTAAAATCTACCAAATTTCATTTGCATATCACAAACCGTTTTAGAGCAATAAATAAATCGTCAGTTTGTAAGAACAATTTGAACACCCCCTATCTCGGAAACGAAGCATTTGCGGGCATACATTTATAAAGCAAACTGTCATTATTTGATCATGTAGAATTACCCCTTAATGTTTTTTGTACTTATTTAAAAACACCCTGTATTGACGAAAAACAGGGGTAGTTGTTAAAGTGCCTAACTTTTTTATTATCCATTATAAGCGAATGAATCAAAAAACATAATGTTAAGAAGACCTGAGGCTATAGTTGAGTTTTAATTTCAGTATTTTATAAAAGCTAGAACATTCCGCAGGGTGTTCCAAAATTTGAGAAAAAAACACAGTTTAATTCGTACACCCTGTATACAATGACAATGTACATGTCTAGCAACAATATTATTACAACGATATTGACAGATAATAAGGCTATAACATATTAAAAAAATTACTTAAATCGGACATCAGGTTTAGAAAATACAAGCCATTAAAAATGACCCATTTTTTGGGTGCCCGTTTTTTGTGCTGGTGAGTGTATATGAAAAAAGTTCTAATGAAACTCATCAGCGTCTAATGAAACTCATCAGTCTACAATCAGCGCGTCATTAATTTTTTTAATAATCAATTATATTCAAATGGGAAATAAGCCACAATTTTACCTAAACATGATTTTATTAACGTTTAAATTTATTTATTTTAAAGAAAATATCACAATTAATAAATCAGTAACATATCGAGTTAGTACATATTTAGTATTATTTAAAATTTAAAATATCAAGTCAGAATTTGGTATTGGTTTTGAGAGTAAACTAAATGTAAACCCAAATACTTACGATGTCGGGATAGTATCACGAGGTTTTTCCTGGTTTTCCCTCGTGATTTACTATGGAATCTCTAACGCGAGAATTTCATTGCCACCGTTGCATTTGGTTGTCTTTTTAAAGACAGATCACATGCTATGATTTTTTATGGCGAATATTCTTGAGTTGGGATTGATTTCATGTAATCAAATGAACTATCTTTTAGTAAAGTCGTCCCAGGAACGCAACTCATCAATATTGGCAATATCATTTTAAAGTCGTCTACTTTAAAATGTATAATACGTGTCTGAATTGCCGATATAAATGAGTCAGATTAAATAAATTATTAGAAGAATTTTTTACTAAGCAACAACATTTTTGTTTATTTAGTATTATTTTGTATTTTGACAACGACACCCGACTTGGGCGTCGAAACGTTAATAAAATCATTTTTAGGTAAAATTGTGGCTTATTTCCCATTTGAATATAATTGATTATAAAAATGCCACAAGAAAATAGCTTCAGAACAACATTAATTTTTTTTTTTTCAAAAGTTCTGCGAACTTTTAACTGTGCGGTGACAGTGCGTCGGCAGTACGTGACACTCTACTATCAATAACGAAGGCACAATATTGTGGTAATAATTATTATTAAACTCATAGGCGCCCTACATGTTGGCAAGTCAGTCCAGTTCGATTTCTTGTTATAGATAATCGATTTTAGTAATTCCAATGTGACACAAAATCTAGGCATTAGATAAAAAATTTATTTGAAAAAAGTGTATTTTTTGATATTCTTAATGCTGCCGTGCTTAGCGAAAACGCCGTATCTGCAAAAATCTGAAAAAATTAGATTTATACATTTTTCTAACATAAATGTGCATATATATATCTTATTTGCTTACTAAAAATGACGTAAGTTAAGCCAAAATACATTAAACACAACGCATTTTATGCCGTATCTGCAAAAATGTTCATGGATACTTAGAATAAATGCGTCATCTGAAAAATACTTAGAAAAAAACGCCGTATTTAAAGGTCACTTGCCGCGTTTATCCTAAGCAGGCACTAGATGCGGCGTTCTGCCTAAGCATTTGACAGATTTTTACAGCATGTGTAAAATTTTTAATAAGGTTAGTTTGTTGCCATTTTTCAACGAGAACGGTTGTTTGATATAATTTTTTAAATATGTCAAATAGAACAAAGTTAATACTGCAGAAGGCCATTTCTTTATCAACAGAAAATCTAAACACATATGTTTGAGTTGTTGGTGATCAAGAAATAATGTGTGGTTCTAAAAACAATGCGGTACTACTAAGTGAGACAAATACTTCCATTAAATGTGGAGTTTCCTGAGGTATAGCGGAGTTTTCTATGTGTATGTATATTGTTGTTGATGCGACGTTGTATTATTACGTTACATCAGGCATTTTAAACAACGCAAATTTTATAAAGTTTGTTCGAAATACGAATTTTGGTACGAAGTATTTTGGTCGCCGTAGGTCGTAGAATTTCCAAATAAAAATGTGTTATAAAAGTATATAGTTAAATCAATGTCTAATAATTATTAATAATTAAAAATAAACTTCATCGTAAATGTCAATCGTTTCTGGAATGTTTTTAATTTTAAAATGCAAGAAACGCCCCTTAGCGGCAAACTTATTAATTCCAAAATTCTTTCCAGCAATTTTTTTGTCCATTTTCATGACGCCCTTTTATAAAAAATGTTTTTTATTCTCCTTTTTCATCGTTTTATTGTATTTATTATACAGTAGAGTCCCTCTATAACGAGAACTGAAATGGCAGACTAATTGCCTCGTTATACGCGGATCTCGTTATATCAGACTACAATAATATTGCGCATACATATAAATAATAATTTTATAAAATATTAACTTTCTAGAGTGAAGCCATTCGGAGCAATATAAGATTCTAAATATTGTTTCCTCGACAATAAAGCTTCGCCATCATAAATTATATTTTTTTTACAATATTCATTATCGGTCAATAGATAAACAGAACAGGAAGAAGTTTATTATAGGTAGGCGGTGGATTTTATTACAGCAGTACCCTCGATAACCGCAAAGATGTTGGGGATTTATGTATACAGGTATTTGGGGTATTTACTTATAGCCATTACAGCGCTAAAAATAGATAAAGAATAATAAAGATACATATTTTACGATTTCATTTTTCCTCGTTACATCCAAATATGCCTCGTTATAGAGGTGTTCAGTTTAATAGGAATTTCATGGGACATCTAGTGTACCTCGTTATAAGCGAAACCTCGTTATAACCGTGTTCGTTATAGAGTCTACTGTATTATAAAATAAGAAAATGCTTAGCGCAAACGCAGTACTGCATTCTTCCTAAGTAGGAAGAAGTTAATTTATGTAGTATACTTAGAAAGAACGCAGTAACATTAGTTTTTAGAGTAAATAAGATATATTTTGCCAATCTTATGTATAAATATGAATTCTATGATATTTATTATATATATAAAGTAGAAAACAAAAAAATTCTAAATAGTTTTCAACGGCTACACATTTAAACAAAAACCGATTTTATTCAAATGTGATCTCTCTGCAGATACGACGTTTTGGCTAAAGACGGCAGAATGGCACTCGTTTTTGTAACATTTTATTTAGTTATAGAGTAATTCTTCACTATATTACATATACACTACATTTAGTTTTTAATTAGATATACGGACTTAAAATACGGCTTCCCACGTAATATAATTCAATAAGCTATGCTTTATTATAATTTATAGATACCTAAACATTAACACATGTTACGGATCCACATCAACCGAAATATTCAGAGCTGCAGCATCTAAGATCAGAATAGCCATGATGATTGCGAACCTCCGTCGCGGAGATGGCACGTAAAGAAGAAACATTAGCAGTATCGGCGACAGCATATAGTCGTAAAGAATCAATGTCATCTGCAAAATAGAAGTGGCTATTTTGTCAAGTTTTTGAATATTCTTCGACAATCGTTATTTGTTAATTTCTTAAATTATTCATTAACTAAATCAATAGAATTATTTCTAACTAACTATGTATTCAGTGATTTCAATAACTTATAACTATGCATTAAAAACGAATAATCGAGAAAAGAAAAAAATTTAAGTGACTTTAAAAACATACTGTTACCATCGGTATGAGTAGATAAATCTTGTACATCTTTAACAGCTAACATACAATTTTAAATGTTTGGTTTAAGAAATGCTTAAAAAATGTTTAAATTAATGTTTAAGAAATTTGAGTAGCCGCTTTAGAGATAACCACTTGTCAGTATTTTAACAATCGTGTTAGGTTACCTACTCTTTGTAAATTAGTCGTTTAAGAACTTAAAAGTTAAGCACTTACATATAATACAGTTAAAATATTTGTACGATAAATATTACGGAAGAGAAATTAAACTTTTTAAAATTACTTTTAAAGACAAAAAAAGCAAGTTCATTATCGGAACCTTATTATTGTGCACATAGTGGAATAATAAGCAATACTGCCGATTTTAGCCATTTAATGTGGTATATCTAATTAAAAAGTAAACATTCTGTATGTGTGCCAAATGTCTCGAAAAAATATGTATACAGTTGAGTCCGCGAGTCTTTACCCGTGCGTCATCATTTAAAGCATACGAAATAAGTCGGAAATCTATTTCACGCAACAACAACTGACAGAAAGTGGCTACTGTTCCGATTAGGGGTTTTATTATAAAATTTGACGTTATCAAATATATAGAATGTCAAATGTAAGTTTTGCTTCAAAATTTTTGTGCAGAATTACTGCTACATTTGAAGTAGCTTAATAAATTCTTTTATTATTATTGATTAATAAATAAATAAACAATTTATAAAAAAATTCAATAACATATTATATTTTTGTTATTTTATTCACTTTGACGGAAATCTAAACACAATCATTTCTTTACTGTGTGAATGACGTTAGCTTTGTATCTTTTAAATATTAATTGCCAAAATATAATTATTTACCTTAAAATTTCAGAGCCCAATATAAAATTAGTTGTGAAAACAACTGTTGGTGTAATATAAAGAAACTTCAAAACGCAAAAATTCGACAAAAACCGCAAAAAATTCAACTGACTGACAGCCACAAATGTAAACAAAGCAGAAACGTCAAACAAATTGTGCTTAAAATATGAAAACATACCGAATCGTCTTTTTTTGTACCTATCTCTTTTCAATGCACTTAGTCTAGATGGTTCATAAAAATAACATGTGTTTTTAATTAATAACAAACGGCAGCTGGTTTGTCATGAGTTTCATGCGTGGAAGAGAATGATGCTAGATAAAAATTATGTGTTTTATCTCGCCAGGTATTAATGACGCACGGGTAAAGACTCGCGGACTCAACTGTAATTAATGCTGCAATCTTGCAACGCGTTCTCGGCGGGCTGATGTAGTCTCTTAAATCGAATATGATATAGACAAGTACAAAATCCTTACCGCATCAAAATCAGATATCACTTCATTTAAAAACCTTAGGCACTCTAATCCTTGATTGTTGACTGTTTCTTCAGAATAAAAATCTAAAAACCAAATTGTATTTTTATTGATTTTTTAGGCTAAAAATACGACATTTAAATTTCCACTCCAGTATTTTGAGAACGATTTCCAAAGAGTAAATCGAAACATCAAACTAAACATATTTTAAACTAAAATTATGGTTAATTCCAGTAAAGGTAGTTTTAGTCCTGTCGCCAGGGGTGGGGGGTAAAACGACCTTCTTTATTCAGATGGACTTAACCAAGACGGCCTTCTTTATTCAGATGGATTTAACCAAGTTTTTTTTATGTATTTTGATCCGTAGAACACGAAATTTTTTGGGTAACAGTTGATCCGGATGTCGATGAGATTGTTATAAACAAACAACTTGAGGAATTACATAACAGCGATTTTTCGCAAAACAGAACTTTTTTTTGTATTCTTCGGGCCATTCTAAGCAAAACATGTTCTTACAATTTTTTTCTTAGGGTGCATAGTTTTCTCGATAAACACGGTTAAACTTTCAAAAAATCGAAAAATTGCAATTTTTGAACCCGAATAACTTTTGATTAAAAAATAAAATAGCAATTCTCTTACTGCACTTGAAAGTTCAAGTCAAATTCTATCGGTTTTGATTATTTGCGTTGCTAAAAATTAATTTTTTATTGTTAAACAAAGCTATAAACACATAGTGCTTGAATTATGTTTTCAATACATCTCTCATTTAAAACCGAACGAGTAGGCGGGCCTACAAACAGGCAATTTCTACGTAGCATGCGTTAAAACGCATGTATTGGGCATGGGAAAGACTGTTTGTACTTAGCTTTGTTTGACAATAAAAAAATCAATTTGTAGCAATGCAAATAGTCAAAACTGGTATAATTTGACTTGAACTTTCAAATTCGGTAAGCAGAATTGTTATTTTATTTTTTAACCAAAAGGTATTCGGGTTTAAAATTGCAGTCTTTCGATTTTTTGAAAGTTTAACCGCGTTTATCTCGAAAACTATGCATCCTACGAAAAAATTTGTAAGAACATTTGCTTAGAATGACCCAAAAAATACAAAAAAAAATGTTTTGTTTTGCGAAATATCGCTGTTATGTAATTCCTTAAGTTCTTTGTTAATAACAATCTTATCGACATCTGGATCAACTTTTACCCAAAAAATTCGTGTTCTACGGGACAAAATTCATAAAAAACTTGGGTAAGTCCATCTAAATAAAGGAGGCCGTTGTACCCCCCTTGGCGACAGGACTGTTGATGGTTATGGTTATTTCCTGTAAAAATAGTCAACTATGTTTAAGTAATAATTAAGGTATTAAGTAAACATAGTCCCCGAAGCTAATAGTGAAAAAAAATCCGGAAATCTCATCACATTACAAACTTTAAAGCTTTAATCTCCCTTTTGGGAAAACAAATAAATTTACTTAAATCTTCGAAATAAAAAACAAGAATATAATTATTAAAAAAAAACTAAAAAAAATGTTTATTCATATTTGATTTACATGTTTACTCCGATTGGAGTACGAAGAGAACCATTCTCGTTATGGCTTGCAACTTCACTATGCTCCTTAGTCTCAGCATCCGTTATGGCTTGCAAATTGTAGAAAACTCCGTGGTGTTAACAGAGAAAGTTCCCCTTGTTTTTAGTCTGGTAGGATCTAGAATAACATTTTTGGATGTTGTTTTATGTGCTATTAGATTGAAAACTTAGTTTTTTGATAGCAGTTGCCGCTAGGGCATCCCTGCCATTTCGTTCGTTGCAATCCGTGACTGCACGACGGGTTTTGTCCTAGTTGGGTGAGAGAGAGCAGCATATGTGCCTCCTGATGAGAGACTAATAAGTTTCGAAACCGGTAGAGGTGCTTCCTGCACTCTCTGATTGAACTGGAATAATGATGCGGCTGTAGTTTCGTGTTGCAACGAAATTGAAAATGGATATTCGTTTTTGAAAATGGATATTCATTTTTTAATATAACTATTGTTTAAGTAAATTATCTTACCTGAAAAATTTGGCATCGAAGCAAATAAAACTCCGACCTCTGCATAACTTTGGGAATATAATTCATCATGCTGTCTCTTTCTGTTTCCCATAAAATGAGCAGCTACATGAGGAGGTAATATATTATAGACTAATGCTTCGTTTCTCCTCCTCATATCTTCTGCACAATCTCTTTGTTCTTCTACTTCACATCTCCAAAGAAACAGTACTCTAGACACCTTCTCCATCTAAAAACAAAATTGATTTTTGACAAATATAGAGCTAAGCAAACCTTTATTCAATGTAAATATCCATCTATGATATAAAAATAAATCGCTCATTCCCTATGCAATACCAAACTTTGGAAACGACTTTATATTACTAATTTCATTCATCTTTTTTAAGCTTTTTTATACTATATACAAAGTTCTTACCCAAAAATAATTTAAGAAAATTTAACAGAAAATCTTTGCATTTGAATACCAAAGTTCTATCTGCGTTAGGTGCCATTTTTAGTTATGACTGTTTAAAGTTTCTATGTTATGTATCTATTTTACTATTATCGCCACCTGTATGTGTTAACGATGTAAATTAAAAAAAATATATATTTTATTAACCGTAAAAGATCACTTCAATAGTGAATAAAACGGAGTTCTGATTTGAGAAATGATTTAAACTTATTTAATAAAGATTTATCTTCCACATACTTGCTTAAAAATTATTATATAATAAAACAAGTTCAAGTTATTTGATAAAGTCTTATTGTTAACTTATAACCACTTTCAGTTCTTGCACATAGGTCATTGTGTATTCTTTACTTTGTTGGCTGTTTTTTATCTCAGTTAAAACCTTGTTAACTTATCAACATTTAAAATTCTCTCAGATAGAACCTTGTAACTTACGTATCTCAGCCACCTGTTAATATAAGTCGGTGCTAGTATCATATTAAGTTAGAACATAAAATAGTGAAGTTAGTGAAGAACATAAAATATACCCAAGTTACATAAAAATCTCAGTTTAGACCAAAATTGCAGATAGAACCTTGTTATTCTGACGCAACGAAATTTAAAACACTCAGAAAACTTACGATGCCGGCCTATCATCATTCAAGGGCCGGGGTTCGATTCCCGCCGAAGAGAAATAATTTTTTGTTTTTTAAGTTCAATAACTTTTATCTTGATGGATGGGTTGCGTGTTTGAAAAGAACGATAGGATTTCAGACATTACAATTTACTGTCCATTCCCAGGTCTTCGGCAAAAGTCCACTCCAAATGATGCCGGTTCAAGGAATTTAGTAGAATATAATCAATACTATAGTGTTGTCCAGTGGATTAAAAATCGAAAAAGTGGGATGTAGTGTGAGGAGGTGGTTGGGCAGCAAACTACTGTTTTTAATTTGAAGAAAATTAATTTATGTGAATTGCTTGTCCGACTCAAAGTGATGTTGTTTTATAAAGTTATTTTTATTTATTGTAAAGATATATTTTAGAGACGTGACCGTGATATAATATGGATCACTAAGTGAAAGGGAAACTTCCATATGTGGATAGTATCTAGAGTGGTTTTTAAGCAAATAACTTATAATTAAATACACCTGTTATTATTATACTCTAGAGCAGAATAATAATTGTTCGATCAATTGTAACGAAAAATAACTGTATAAAACAATATCGCTTTGAGTCAGAAAAACAATCCACAATAATTAACAAATACTTAACACACATAATGTAAGGTATTGGAGTGACACAAATCCTCACGTCTTTTGTGAAAAACGTACTAAATTTCCAGAAAATTGTGTTTGAGCAGGTATTTTGGGAAATCACTTGGTTGGGCCTGTTTTTATCAATGTTAACTTAATCGCTAAAGTGTATCTGGAGATGTTACAAAACGCAACTGGGTCGTTAATTCTTTAAATTCTGGAAGATAATTCAGATTAATTTGGCAACTTGGAAATAACTATTTAACAAGATGGTGCTCCTGCACACTATTATGATGTAGTAAGACGTTAACTAGATTAGGAATATCGTGGTCGATGGATTGGACGACGAGGTTCGATAAAATGGCCAGCTCGGTCACCGGATCTAACACCATTAGATTTTTTTCTGTCAGGGTAATCTAAGGTTTACGCTGCAGCACCAGACAGTATTGACATTTTAAAAGAACCAATTGTTGAAGAATGGAGGGAAATCTCCCCCGATACATTTGAACGAATACGACAAGGAGTTTAGCAACACAGTTGCTACTAGACAGTTTTAGTTTTCTTTTCATTACTTTTAAGACCATCTTTTTTATCCTTGCCCACTACCTTGTTCAGTAGATTTTGTAGTTTTTGTTCGCTTAATTAATTCTGTTTCGTCGGTATATAGGATATTAAAAATTCTATGGTTGATAGTAATACCTTCTTGTGCCTCATGCAGATTTCATGCAAATATGTCCTCTGATTATCACTAGTCAACAAGAAAACAAAAAAAAGCGACTGATGTTAAAATGGCTGTACCGGGAAGATTAAAGCGTCCTGAATGCGAATTCAAACATTAAAATTTTCCACCACGTATAGGTTTTAAGTTATCTTCTTCTTAAGGTGCCGTGCATTTCTGCTAGGGGTCCACGCATACATTGTCTTGTCAGGTGAAATGTTAGATGTTGAGTTATAGAATGCATCAAATACTGCTGTTTATTATAAAATATTTGATACTATATACACATAAGTTCAGAACTAGAAACAAAAACCATAGTAAGTCTTTTGTATACAATTTTCTGCATATCCCAATTTTCCCACAACACTATGTGGATTAACACAAACACACATTTTATTCTGCATAGTAAAAGACTAGGATAGCTCCTGGTTACGGTTCCTAAATGTTATAAGTTTTACTGGCTAGTAAATTCCATTTAAAAAAAGTCCATCATTGTAATGTGGAACCTAGGTTAAGCATGTCCTTTGGACAAGTGAAGGTCTCGAACTAAATTATGTAATTCGGCTTGTTGGATGCAATAAGGTGCTTTTTCGTCGCTTTCGGGAAAATAAGAATCACTGTTTTCTGATACATCATCTGGTTTACTTTTATCGCCATACATTTCCAAATCTTCTTCCCAATTTGCCGGGGTCTTGGAACTGATAAATCTTCTGCATGGAAAACCGGTTTTATTGCTGGGATAATATCTGGATATTCAATTTTATTGAATTGCTTGTCTTTCCTTGGAAACCCAGACACTATTGTCATGCAGAAGTAACAGTCGTTAAAACGGTTTAGAACTATATAATTTTTAATGGATAGGTTTACTGATTAAGGATTACCTTTGGTTTATTATTTAATTAAATGTTAATGTGTTATTCGTAGATATTAGATATCCCAGTGTTGTCAACTTATGCATAATTGTTAACGTTATTTGATAACATCACTCACCAATATAAAATATTACAAATGACTGTTTTAAAAAAAATTTAGTAAAATACTCATAACTCAAAAATCGTAACTCATTTATTTTTGAAAAAATCATAACTCAAAAATCTTGCGTGTTAGGAACTTTTTATCATCATATTCATATTCAGAGAGCAAAAATTAACAAAAAACAGCATTTTGCATTCCAGTCGCAAATTGGTTTTAAACTAGTATTATAGGTTGCATAATAATACCGAGAGTATTTGGCTTTTTATCATCTCAGTGTCTCCCATTTTTTTGTACTAATAAATATATTTTAGTTAAAATACAGTGAACGTATTATGTTCGGAATCAACGTTCTTTCTTATTTTTAATTTAATTGTATTAGTTTTTCATACTTTATTTTAGTGTGCATCGAAATTTGCCCACTTAAAAATTTGATCAGTTTTGATGTCACGAATTTCTTAAACCCCTTGTCCGATTTAAGTGATTTTTTAACATGTTATAGCCTTATTCTTTAACAATACCGGTGTAATATTATTGTTGCTAAACAAGTAAATTTTCATTGAATACCGGGTGTACGAATCAAACAGCGTTTTTTTTTCTCAAAGTTCGCATCACCTGTGGAATATTCTAGCATTCATAAAATACAGAAATTAAGACCCAACTATACCATCATGTTTTCTCAACATTCTGTTTTTTTATTCATTCGCTTATGTTGGACCATAAAAAAGTTAGGTATTTTAACAACTAGCCACGTTTTCAATCAATACAGGATATTTTTAAATAATTATGGCAAATTTTAATGGGTAATTTTGCATAAAAAAATAATAACAGTTTGCTTTATAATCGTATGTCCGCAAATGCTTCGTTTCCGAGATAGGGGGTGTTGAAATTTTTTTACAAACATACGATTTATTTATTGCTTTAAAATGGGTTGAGATATGCAAATTAAATTTGATGCGTTTTAAGACGTAGGTATTGCACATTTTTTGACATACAATTAAGAATTTTATATGATGAAATTGTTGCTGGTATGAGCACATTATGAAAATGTTAGGGTAGAAAGAGTCAAATGTTCATAATCTTATTGAAGATTACTTCAATAAGATTATGGGCATAACATTTTTTAAGAATTTTATATTCACCATTGGCGCACTTACAGGTAATATCACCGATCATATTATCCGTATGCACGCCAATGGTGAATATAAAACTCTTAATTATATGTCAAAAAACGCGCAATGACTACGTCTTAAAACCGACCAAATTTAATTTGCACATCTCAACCGGTTTTAAAGCAATATTTAAATCGTCAGTTTGTGAAAAAAAATTCAACATCCCTTATCTCGGACACTAAGCATTTGCGGACATACGATTATAGAGCAAACTGTCATTGTTTTTTCATGCAGAATTATACTTTAAAGTTTGTCGCACTTCTTTAGAAACACCCTGTACTGATGAAGAACATGGCTAGTTGTTAAAGTACCTAACTTTTATATCATCCAACATAAGCGAACGAATAAAAAAACAGAAGGCTAAGAAAACGTGAGGCCAGAGTTGGGTTTTAATTTCAGTATTATTTTATAAATGGTAGAATATTCCACAGGGTGATGCAAATTTTGAGAAAAAAACACAGTTTATTCGTACATCCGGTGTAAAATGAAAATGTACCTGTTTAACAGCAATATTATTACAGCGATATTCGGATAAAATCACTTAAATCGGTTAACAGGTTTTGGGAATTCGAGACATCTAAAACGGCCAAATTTTTAAGTGGGCCGATTTCTATGCACGCAAGTTTATATGAATGAAAGAAAAGTATAGATTTTAATTGGCCTCTGAGGAAAGTCACCAACTAATATTTATGTTAATATACCTTTCTTTTTTAAAGCTAAAGAGAACGGTATTTCCAGAAATTTGTGTCTTGGGGAAAGCTAAAAATATTTTATAAAACTTAACTTGTTAGTAGCAATAATACTAGGGAAATAAGCAAGAAATATACCATGTTCGGGTCACTGAAACATGCAGGTAGTTGACAACTTTCTTACTGCAATAAATGTCTGTATGCTTTTAAAATAAATATACAGAATATTAAAGGCAATAAAAAAAAGGGTATTGTTAAAAAACAGGAATTTCATTTGGAACTTACTTACTTACTCGGAACTAGGTGAATTACGAAGAAAACAAATGTTAATTTAACCAGGGCAATACCCAACTTTGGGTGAAACTCTAAAGTTCTAAGTTAAGTTTAGTAAAAGTTAATAACAAATATCGATTTTCATTTATTTTTCAATTTGCGAAGCAACAAATTGACTTTTTAACATTCAAAAATCGGCAATTTTGGAGCTATTTTGATGTTATAAAAAATCAAATTTTGTAATTTTATGTCAACTATTTAGCACTTAAATGGTGTGCAAAAAATCGAAAAAGATTTCTTCCTATAGGTGTACAGTAACTAAAAAACAGTAGTCAGCTACCTGGACATTTCAGGGTCCTGAGAAAATCCTTATTTCTTTGGACTATAAATACTTAATTATTTTATACAGTGATGAGCGCGCTAATAACAGTCAAAATAACGCAAAAGATGGAAAACAATTAAGTGGTGATTTACATTGTGCTTATTGTCTCCCACCTTTAGACGTATCGGACGAGTTTGGCAACTGCCACTGTGACAGTGACAGTTTTAGTTGATGTACTCCTCTAATACGTCTAAAGGTGGGAAACAAAAAATAGAATGTAACTTTATACGTTTTTACAGCTAAATTTCCCAACTCTACGGATTTCATTTCTTTTTATCTCACAACTTAATATATTTTTCATCTTTTTCATTATTTTGGCGGTTATTAGCGCCCATTAGCGCGCTCATCACTGTATATCAAATTGTAGCGTAAATAAATAAAATATCGTCCTGTTTGATACCTACGTGCCTTGCCAGGAACGCCAACGCTAACGTAGCTGTCAGAAGCAGAGCGGACAATGTATATTTTCCTTGGATCAAGCTAAAATGAAAAAAAAATTGTGAAATATAATATTTTCCAATATAAAAATATTAAACATAAAATAGAAAATTTGCAACATTTTAGTTATCACAACTAAAATATTTCAAAAATATTAACAAACATGTATATATTCTGAGAGAAAAAAAAAGTATTATTATAAATCATCATCATCATCATCATCAACCCGTACGCGTCCACTGCTGGATATAGGTCTCCCTCAGCTCTTTCCATCTTTCTCTGTTTTGTGCGGATTGCATCCAGTTGCCAACAATACGTTTCAGATCGTCAGCCCATCTGGTTGGTGGTCGTCCTCTGCTCCGTAGTGCTTCTTCTCGTGGCCTTCACTCGACAATACGTTTTGTCCATCGTTTGTCTGACAATCTGGCGACGTGTCCTGCCCAATTCCACTTAAGCGACGCGATTCTTTAGACGGCGTCCGCTGTTTTTGTTCTACGACCTATTTCTTCCTTTGGGATTCGGTCCCTCAGGGAGACACCCAACATCTGGCGCTCCATAGCCCTTTGAGTTATGCGAATCTTGTTCACTACCTTTTTTGTGAGAGTTAATGTTTCCGCTCCATAAGTGAGTACAGGCAATACACACTGGTCAAAGATTTTCCTTTTCAGGCATATGGGCAAGTCGGATTTAAATGCATAGCTCAGTTTACCAAACGCTGCCCAGGCTAATCATATGCGACGTGGGAGCTCGCACGTCTGGTTATCTCTTCCCAATCGAATTTCATGTCCCAAGTACTTATAAGATGCAGTCTGCTCAATATTCATTCCATCAAGAACAATATTACGATTTAGCACCAGATTAGTCATTATTTGCGTCTTGTTGATGTTAATCTTTAGTCCGACCTCTAAGGAAGCGTGATATAACTTGTTCAACATTATTATTGCATCATCCATACGATCGGCTATAAGGACGATGTCATCTGCGAATCTCAAATGACTGAGCTTCTCTCCATTTATGTTGATACCATATTCGTTCAGATCTGCCTTCCTAAAACAGTGTTCCAAATACTGTGTGGCACAGTGTGTGCCATTATTATAAAAGTATCTAGATTATAAATAGAGCATAAAGACAAACACATACTATGGTGCATCTCATCGGAAAATTTAAATCACCTATATTAGTATGATATAATTAATCCAAAAGATGACATAACCCAGACATCCAAAGTAAAAGTTATCCTCCTACACCAAATTGTTCTATATGGTCCACATAATGTTCAGAAAAAGTCACCCTATTTTGAGCGTCGTGTTTGGGGTAGAGGTGGGAGAAATCGGTAAATTCGTAGTTTTTTACGTTTTTCGTCAATATTTCTAAAACTGTGCGGTTTAGCATGAATAAGCTTCTATACAAAAATGTTCTACATTAAATTTGAAATAAAAAAGGTCCTATGCATAATTCTTTTAAAATGAATGGTTCCAAAGTTACGGAGGTAGTATAGTATAATTGGTCCAAAAAAGACCTAACCCAGACATCCAAAATAAAATTTACCTCCTACACCAAATTGGTCTATATGGTCCACATATGGTTCAGTAAAAAGTTACAAGTCGGAGGTTTTCGATACTTTTTATATTTTTTGGGCAATTGATGATAATTTTGGGTGGTGAGGTTGACGTTTCTGCAAGGGCTTGTCAATAGTAATACCACCAGTGATTCAATTTTCGCGATAAGTCTGTCGATTTACTTCTAAACGAAACTGAGTTGCTTGAAAACACCACGAGTCCGTAGGACGAGTGGTGTTTTCTTTAAGCAACTCAGTTGAGTTTAGAAATAAAAAACAGACTTATAAGATAAATTAAATCACGAGTGGTATTTTATTAGACTATTTCACGAACAAAGTGTTAGGTCAAAAATTCAGTAGAATGAGAGGAAGGAATTTAATAATAATACATTTGATCTAGGTAACCCAAATCTACCCATTTTTTGAATAATTCACAATTAGTCATAATCATGAAATATTTATTATAACTATAAATAATTTGTTATAATTATTTTTTACCTATGACAATAAATAGTTGAAGGCACAGTTTTTAGAATGAATGCTAGTCTTTCGTTGTTATTTTCTGCACCTAATTTGTAGTTGCGATCCACACAGAACATTATAAATTGTCTCCATATATAAGATTTAGATTTTCTTGTGTTACTCGGTATATTTTCTTCAATGTTTTGGTTTATAACTTCGTTTGAAGTACCACCGAAACGACTCATTTTGACGTATACAACTACAATAATTTTTTTGGCAAACGTCAAGCTTTGCTTTGCGATCGGTATCCATGGTTACGTCGTTGAAAACACGAAGCTGATAGACCAATCAGAATTGAAAGACAGTTGGTGTTTTCACTAGTAATACCACTAGAGCTCAAATTATTTCCGGAAATTTTTTTGAGATCATGAATATTTTGAAAATTTCCCGAGTCGCCGACGAGGGAAATTTTCTAAAAATATTCATGATCAAAAAAAAATTTCCGGATATTAATTTGACTTCGCGTGGTATTCGGTAAGAAAATTCCACACCAAATTTGCATTTGAAAATCCAAAGCTGCATGAACAGATTAATAGCGCGCCATAGCTTTGTCAGAAATTATTTAGGCTTTCAAATTCGTAATTTCTACTCATTGTAGTTGCATGGGAATACCATTTCAAGATAGAAAATAGTATATTCTTCAATTTTACATAAGTTTTGAGTAACTACAAGTGATAGAAAATGAATCAAAACTAAATTATGTAAACAAATAAAAACCAGTCTGTCAAAAATGTTCTGTTATTGTAAATGTCAAAAAATTTCCACTATAATTCGCTGTTGGGTACCCCACGAGCAAAAAATTTCCGATAAAATACCTCCGTTGCCATGGTGATCTGTCAAAATAACGTATTTTGATTGGTTCAAAATTACAGGTGTGGAATTTTCGCGATAACACAAGCTGTCTTTGGTTTGTGATTGTTCAGATTATGTGAAAATTTTAAGATGAGTGAAATAGTCACTAACATATCATCGGCCACTGAAATAGCAAATTTGATTTATAAAACACATTCTTGTTAAAGGAAATCATTAGGGAATTGCCCAAAAAATATAAAATGTATCGAAAACCTCCACTTTTCACCCTCCGTAACTCTGGAACTGTTGATTTTATAACAATTATGTATAGAAACTTCTTTGTTTTAAATTTAACGTAGAACATTTTTGTATAGGACATTGTTTTTGTTAAGGCATAGTTTTAGAAATATTGACGAAAAACGTAAAAAAACTACTAATTTACCGAATTCTCCCTCCCCCCCCCCTATCCGGAAGCTCAAAATGGTGTAACTTTTTACTGAACAATATGTGGACCATATAGAACAATTTGGTGTTGGAGTAGAACTTTTACTGTGGATTTTTTTGGTGTTGGAGTAGAACTTTTTTTGGACCAATTATATTTACTACCCTCAGTAACTTTGAAACCGTTCATTTTAGAAGGATTATGCATACAACCTTTTTTATTTCACATTTAATGTAGAACATTTTTGTATATAAGGTTGTTTATGCTAAATCGTATAGTTTTAAAAATATTTACGAAAAACGTAAAAAACTACGGATTTACCGATTCTCCCCCTCTCCCCCCCAAACCCGACGCTCAAAATGGTGTGACTTTTTTCTGAACATTATGTGGACCATATAGAATAATTTGGTGTTGGAGGATAACTTTCACTTTGGATGTCTGAGTTTGGGTCTAGTTATACCATACTATATTTTGAATATCCTGAACATCAGAAATTTTGTCGGAAAGTTATAATTAAATTTCACAATTTTAATATTTCAGGTCCGGTCCATATAATACAGGGTGTAAAAAAGGCAGGTCATAAATTAAACGACATATTCTGGGACCAAAAATAGTTCGATTGAACCTAACTTACCTTTATACAAATGTGCACATAAAAAAGTAACAGCCCTTTGACGTTACAAAATAAAAATCGATTTTCTTCAATATGTCAAAAACTATTAGAGGATTTTTATTAAAAATGGACATATGACATTCTTATGGTAGGAACATCTTAAAAAAAACAGTGAAATTTGTGCAAACTTTTTTGTCCCTTAGTATTTTTTCGATAAGCCAATTGTTTTAGAAAGATACGGCTTCTTTTTTAATATGTTTATATAAAAATTTTATTGGGGATTTGTTCCCTTAAACCCCCCACCCCAAATGTTTGTGTACGTTCCAATTAAATTCTTATAGCCATAAGGCCATAGCTTAACCTTAAATTTCTGAGCTTAAAATAGGTCGACTTAAGCTAACTTACCTCAGTACGAAAGTTGATAATAACCGAAATACAGGGTGTCAAAGTAACACTTTTAGATAAGCGGGGGTTTTTTGAGACGAGAAATCTAAATTATCTACCAAAAATGATGTATTACCCAGAGGGCGCCACATACGTCTTTCAGCGCCCATTTAAAACGTTATTTTTTTTATCTCCCACTCTACATATTTTTCGAATAAAAAATTTCATTTTCTTAATATTTTTACTTAAAAAAGGTATACTACATTCATATATCTAAACTCAACTGTTTTCGAGATAAACGCATTTAAATTCTGCGGTGCAACATAATTTTTTGCATACATATAATATCATTGTAGTTACACCCGAAAAATAAACTTGAAATCATAATAATTGTGCAAACCTGAAATATTAAAATTATTGTGATTGTACGTTACATTTTGACAATTTAGTCCAGGTCCTATTAATTATTTGACAGTTAGCTAATTTTCTTGCTATAAATTTTACATTACATTATAATTTTCAACAAAGAGAAAAAATGGGGAAAATAAAAAAAAACGTTACATTATGTGTAATACAAATTCGTTCCTCAACCGAAATCTAGTATATTCTGAGGAAGTTCCAATTGGCTTGTGATCACACTTGTAACACCTTGTATATTTATTCCGATGGATGAGTTGCCGGAATTTAATTAAAAAATGGTTATAATAAAACAAACGGTAATTTTATTGTTGTAACGAACATGTGTTCGTTTAGATCTCTCGGAGAGCATCGAGTCGGTGTGTGTGAGTGGTTCGCATGCTGCGTAGTGACTGAGGAAAGAAACCACAAAACAATAATGTTTTGTGTTCCTTTTTTTCCCCTGACCAGATGATCAAATAAATCACTATGGTCTGGCGTCTACTGAACGAATGCATTAGGTGAGTTGTTGACACAATAATTGTCTGATAAAATACTTAATTAATGAGGGTGCAGTTTGTTGCCCGCATAGACGAACAACAGATGTCACAGGGTAAGACCATGTCTTTCTTAACCTTCGTATTTGAATATGCAGTTCGAATGACTAACGTTGTTTTGTTTTTGAGAAAAAATATTCAAATTAAAATTAGCAAAAATAGTAATTAAAGCGTATCGCTATATATTGTATATAGTATTTTTTTCTTCTGGCTCGGACTTGATTCACTGTGTAAGAATATGCTGGGTGGTTAATGATTCACTACACTTTTCAGACATATGATTTCTCCGAAGTCAAGAGTCCATGGTGTCAGCGTGTTTGACCAATTATTTTTAGCCCTGCGAACGATTAATTGTTTATCCCTTCTACTTAAGTTAGTTAGCTGAAAGGTTTCGATGGTAGGCTATATTTTGTGCAGTTTCGTGGTATATCTCTTCCATTCCTTCACAGCTTCCCAGTGATGATTTGCTAGAGATTTTAATAGATTTATTTAATTCTCGTTAAGCAATACGCATATTGCTAGCTATAAATATATCAGCCTCATAAAAATAACGTTGCGGGGTTCAAAAGCAGCAGTCGAAGTAGAAGGAGAACTGACCCTGCTGTTTGACATCAAATTGGGAGTAAGGCAGGGAGACGCTCAACCATGCTATTCAACCTAGTTCTTGAGTCAGTCATCAGAAAAACTAATATAGCCGGCCATATAAACATTAAGCCATTATAAATTACTGCATATGCAGACAATGTAGAAGTTGATCATGAAGCACGAAAAAGGGGACTTAAAATAAACGAACTACACGACCGTTAGAAGAACCCCTGACAATGAAAATTATACAGCACGTAATTCGTTCAGCTGGACATAGGTAATATACATTGAGGTAAGTATGGCACGTGCGCCCTCTTCTTCTTATCCTTTAGTTTATTGGCCTCCACCTACTTGGGTAACTGCGCTCTCTCGATGACATTCTTATAATAGAATGGCAGTAAATAAGGCAGCAGACGTTTTAACTTTTAGTATCTAGTTTTTGCTTCCGCATTTACAATTATGATTCTTCTTCTAGTTTTAGCTACATGGCCTCATCATAAATAAAGTTAGAAAACTATACGTTGTTTCAAGTTTTTAGTATCGTTACGTTAGTAACAGTTAAATAAACTAGCTTACAAAATAACTTTAATAAAATAGAGCCTATGTGACTGATATTCCTATCGCACGAATTTTTTAACTCTGCGTTTTGTTAAGATTCTGTTCCAGTACGAGTTTTTGGTGCAACAGAACTGTTAGAACGAATAGAATGATTAAGTTTGGAAGCAAGACTGTTCATAAATAAATCAAAAACAATGATTATAATAATAATAATAATATAGGTTAATAATTTTACGTTAATTTTTAAAATATTCTTTATTTAAAAACAAAATTAAACAGACACAGTGTTCCCATTTACTTAGATCAAACAAAATATTCAGCTACTAAATTGTCACGTTTTGACGTTTATTAGTGTCGCTTTGACGTTTATATACTCTGGAGTGTATAGGCAACCGAAAATAAGAATGCAGCGCCAAAGTGAGCAATTGTAGAACTATAAATATTGACATTGGCTATTGGAGTTTTACAATGGTTTTGCATGAGTTTTGTATTTGTTGAATGTTGAAATAATTTTTAATAGTAATAATTCGTTGGTAATACGTTTAATAGGTTAATAGTAATAATTTTTTAATAGTAATAAGCCAATCTGAATTGCGTTTCGTAGTTTCAACTGCACTAGCCCAAAAGTTTTTTCTTAAAAAAACAAGTTGGTTTAAACCAAGGCTTCGAGCATGTGGTTTAAGCCTGCCAACCTTGAACATAACCTTGATTTCTGCAGCAGAATCGATAGTGTTCATATTAAGCCGGCAACTCACGATACTGCGGCGTGGTTCAATTTTGTCGAATTCGACTAATTGACAAAAATTTTGATCGTGTGTGACCGTGCATTTAACAAAATCGTTACAATTTTACCACAGACACTGGTTTCTATGATGCAGTACTGCAGAATTGATATCATTGACGATTTTGTCGAACGACACCGCAGTATCGTGTATGGCCGGCTTTATGGATTCCTGAACGACGACGTCCAATACAATTGGTTTAATTTTTCTGCTTTTCCTAAAGTAACATGTGCGCCCTTTTTGTGCGCTTTAAGTTCCTTGCTCCCTGGTATTTATATTCGTTTTATTCGTTAATTCTCGCATTTAAAATAATGTATTTATTTTACATACCGATCGGTAATATAGTTTCGATCGCTATGTAAAATAAATACATTATTTTAAATGCGAGAATTCACGAATATAAATACCAGGGAGCAAGGGTCGGAGCGAGGATACAATCCATTGCTCTCCGTAGTGAGCACACCCTTATTGTTCCATTAACATTATGTTTTCATTGGCTGTAACAATGATTGATATAACCATTCAGTATAAATATTTGTTGTGATATATATTATGATACGAGACTTATGGAACATTTCCACTATGTAACCCAAAAATTGTTCCAAAACTTTTAGGCTGTGTTTTAATACCTATTTTGTAATGAAAAGTGGATTTCAATTCGCTATATAAAGCAATAACTATGAGCCTATTTGAAAACAATACCGATTTGAACGACTCTTTCTTATCAAATTGCTTTTAAGACGTAAATATTTTTATAAAAACACGCAAACTCAAAGCAAAATGGAAGAACAATGTCAATATCTTTAGTTACTCCTATGCTCACCAGGTAGCGTTCCGCTTATTTTGATTTGCCTATATTTATTGCTGTCAATTTTGAGGTTAACCATGCTAATCAAATAGTGAAAATTGTAATTACATATTATGTATTGTCATCGAGTGAGCGCAGTTGACATACTTACATCAATGTATATTCCATATGTCCAGCTGAAATATTTTCGTACTGTATCACAATTGACAACTATACTATTGAACGTGTGGATGCCTTTACAAATCTGGGCACAGAAATCAATCAGAAGAATTTCGTAACTAGCGAAATAAACGCACGTATTTCCAGCGAGCGGCCAGCGTAGCTCAGGCGGTAGCATACTTGACTCGACTGCTGGCACTGCAAGCGCCAGTTAACTTGGCGACAGCGAATACGCACAACGACACTGAGACTGATGATCATTCCATAAGCCACTGTGCAATGCGTCTCGCCAAGTTAACTGGCGCTTGCAGTAGGCCGGGGTTCAAATCCCAGCGCCGGCAAGAACATCTAGACATTTTTAAATTGTCTGTAGACCCCAGGTCGACTCAGCCTGAATAAAATGAGTACCTTGGGTAAAACCAGGGGTAATAATAATAGGTGGTTGAAGCGTAGCACTGCCCTGTTCCGTTTCTTGTAGACCGTAGGCCCTAGATATAGCAGACTACCCTGCTACAATCCCAAAGCCGCGTCAGCGGTATAAAACGGGAGACTACTATTATTAAATTTCCAGCGAGAATCGTACATACTATGCTAATAAAAGATTGATGGCATCGAAATTATTACACAAAAGATCCAAAATCTACAGAGCATTGATTAGACCCGTAGTAACCTATGGTTGTGAAACCTGGGTAATGAAAAGGGATGAAGCCCAACTCAGGATATTCGAGAGAAAAATACTGAGAAAAGTATATGGCCCGGTGCAAGAGGAAGACGGCACATGGAGAATCAGGAGAAACAACGAGGTAAATGAATTGAACGAAGGTTACGATATTGTACGATTTGAGAAAAGTCAAAGACTATCGTGGCTGGGACATAATATGTAGAGACAAGACGATAAAAAAACAACAAAGAAAATGTTACAATGGAAACCGATAGGAAGGTGAAAAAAAGGAAGGCCCAAAACGAGATGGTTGGATGACGTGGAAGACGACCTAAAAATCATGAACAAAAGACAATGGAGAAGAAGGGCACCAGAGAGATCCGAATGGAAGGGTATACTTTACCCAGCATTTTGTTCTATTTGACAAACTCTATTACAAATATATAAAATATGTAAACATTAATCAAAGTTTCGGTTAAAGGGGATCGGTACAAACTTTCGGCTTCAATGCTATTTAAATGGAAATTCATTTTTTTTCGAATCCTAAGAAAACTAATAATAATAATAGTCCAGAAAGCCACTGCGCATCTTTTTTAGATTTTTTGGATCATTTCAAACAGAAAAGGTCTTTAGTGACTTTTCTCTAAAGTTGATAGTTTTTGACATGTAAGCGATTAAAAATTGAAAAATTGCGAAATCTGCCATTTTTAACCCTCAACAACTATGTGACAAACTGGAAATTTCGATGTTGCCAAGGTAAGAAGATATCATTTAAGCATCGATTGATCAAATCCCGAAGAGTTTTTTGCATTATAATATCGAAAACACTTTTGTTTTTTAATTGCCAATCAGCGTGCGCTTGATTGGCAACCGTTGCATGTACTATATTCTATATTATATAACATGCGTAAATATATGTGCGGAAAAATATTTCGATTCAACTTTTTTTCACCATCTTGCTTGAAAATATTCCCTCCTAACAAATTTGTATGTGGCCAGGATCAAAAAGTCAAAAAAATTTTTAAACGTTTGTTTTTTGTTTTTTCCTAAAACTAATTTTTTGCATCGGACAATTTTTTTAGGTTTTTTGGATCATTCCAAATAGAAAAGATTTTAAGTGACTTTTCTGTAAATGTGATAGTTTTCGAAATATAAGTGATTGAAAATTAAAAAATTGCAAAATCGGCCATTTTTAACCCTCAAAAAGGACCTGAATCACCGAAAATTTCAACGATACCAAGGTACGTAGATATTCTAAGAATATCGATTGATAAAATCCCAAAGAACTTTTTGCAATATAATGTCGAAAACCCTTTTGTTTATTAATTGCTAATCAAGCGGGAGCGACACTATTTTCAACCGTTACATGTGTATGATAACGTTGCATGTTATATAATCGGAGAAACATTAAAACAATATTGTTTAAAATTTTGTTGACACATTTTTGACCACAGCAACATGCAAATGTGTTAAAAGGGGAACTTTTTTAAGCAAAATGGTGAAAAAAAATTGAATCAGAATATTTTTCCGCACATATATTTACGCATATTACATACAATGTTTTATTCATGCAAAACGGTTGAAAATAGTGTAGCGGCCGCTTGATTAGCAATCAAAAAACAAAGGAGTTTTCGATACTGTATTGCAAAAAGCTCTTTGGGATTTAATCAAATCGATATTCTTAAAATAACTACGTACCTTGGTATCATTGAAATTTTCTTTGTTTTATATAGTTTTTGAGGTTTAAAAATGGCCGATTTTGCAATTTTTTAATATTCAATCACTTATATCTCGAAAACTATCACATCTACAGAAAAGTCACTTGAGATCTTTTCTATTTGGAATGATCCAAAAAAACCTAAAAAAATTGTCCGATGCAAAAAATTAGTTTTAAGAAAAAACAAAAAACAAACGTTTAAAATTTTTTTTTTGACTTTTTGATCCTGGCAACGTACATATTTGTTAAAAGGGGATATTTTCAAGCAAGATGGTGAAAAAAAGTTGAATCGAAATATTTTTCCGCACATTTGCATATTAGATATATGTACATGCAACGGTTGCCAATCAAGAGCCCGCTTGTTTGGCAATTAAAAAAAAAAGGCTTTTCGATATTTTATTGCAAAAAGCTCTTCGGGATTTGATCAATCGATGCTCAAAGAATATCTTCTTACCTCGGCAACATCGAACTTTTCAGTTTTTCTCATAATTTTTGAAGGTTAAAAATGGCCGATTTCGCAATTTTTAAATTTTTAATCGCATATATGTCAAAAACTATCAACTTTAGAGAAAAGTAACCAAAGAACTTTTCTGTTTGAAATGATCCAAAAAATCTAAAAAAACTTTGTTCGATGCAAAAAAAATAATTTTAGGAAAAAAACAAAAAAAAACGTTTAAAAAAATTTGCACACAATTTGCACAAAAATTCAACATGCAAATTTGTTAATAGGGGTCCTTTTTTAGTAATATTGTGCAAAAAATCCGAATCGGAATATTTTCCCTAGCGGATGCGCAATGGCTTTCTGGACTATAAGTATATTTAAAAAATTTAAACGCAGAATGAAAGGTTACGTTATTACCGAGGGCCGAAAGTCCCTGAAAACTTCTATAATGTTTATTTTAATAAGTTACAGGGGTGAAAAAGCAAGAGAGAATTTAGTATGATTTTTAATTTCAAATATCTCATTCAAAAGAGACTTTTTATTTATTCAACTTTTGGCCCTCGCTAATAAGGTAATCTTTCATTCTGGTTTAAATTTTTTCAAAAATACTTATTAGTTTTCTCAGGATTCGAAAAAAATGGATACATCTAAAATACATTGAAAATTTTGACAGTCGTCAAAATTTTGTATTTTGCTCCTTTCCCCTTATTAAAATTTAATAATGTCCAACTTATACTGCTAGCATTAACAATAATAATTCTTACTATGACTAAAACAAAAGTAAAAAGATAGAAAAGTATATTTCAATGTCGTCAAAGGCATTTCTCTGTTTACTCGTTTTGGAAACTCGCCAAGGTAATATTTCGTCGCAGCCATTTTATCGTGACAAGTTTAAGGCTAAATCGGATATTTACCACTGGATTACGACATTTTGACTTCCTAGATTCGTTAGCGATGATATATGCATATTAATTAGGTAACTGCAGTATTGTTTAATATAACAAAGGGTCACATTGAGCTCCAGGGACAAAGTCCATTATTAGTGGGGATGATGGACGTGTGCTAAAGAGGATTTTGTAATAATTGAAAAGAAATAAATTATAATACACGGTATTTCAAAAAGGTATGTCGTAAATTAAATCACGCATTCCGGGGACAAAAATAAATTGATTGAATCCAACTTACCTTAGCACAAAAGTTTACACAAAACAAGTTACAGCCCTTGAAGTTACAAAATGAAACTCGATTTTTTTTTCATATATCGAAATCTCTTAGAGATTTTTCATTGAAAATGGACATGTGGCATTCTTATGGCAGCAACATCTTAAAAAAACTAGAGTGAAATTTGTGCACCCCATAAAAATTTTATGGGGGTTTTGCTCCATTAAACCCACCCAAACTTTTGTGTACGGTCCAATTAATTCATTATTGTGGTACCATTAGTTAAACACAACGTTTTTAAAACTTTTTTGCCTCTTTGTATTTTTTCGATAAGCCAATTTTTTTCGAGATGCGGCTTCTTTTTTAATATGTTTACATAAAAATTCTATGGGGGTTTTGTTCCTTTAAACCCTCCAAATGTTCGTGTACGTTCCAATTAAACTATTATTGTGGTACCATTAGGTAAACACAGTGTTTTTAAAACTTTTTTGTGTCACAGTCTTTTTTTTAATAAGTCACCTTTTATCGAAATGTGGCTTCTTCTTTAAAATATACCTAAAAATGTAAATTATAAATAAATTTTCAGATTATTAACAGGTGTGTATTATAGCCCGGGAGGCAGTGTCAAATTTAACCGGAGCATTTTAGCATGGCTGTTTTATTTTTATTTAGTTAGGTGTTCCAAAGCTTATTAACAAATGATGTGTCAGCTGGCCCAAAACCGGGGATTTTAGCCAAGAAAAGGTAAAATGTGAAACTTGATGGAAAAACGCTACAACTTATATGTCAAATATTTATGTCCGTGACTTACGTGTATAATAGCCAAGAATACCTAACTACTGGCTTTCGCCCAGACGACTCGGGTTCAAATCCTGGGCCTGAAAATCTATTTTTTTTTTAATTGATATTTTGATTTGAAAAATTATTATTTTTTGATAATACCACATTTTTATTTATACGACACAATATAAAAAAGTCTGTATGTCTTTTATTATAGAATCGTAAACTATGCATTTGATCATAATATGATAATATCATAATATCATTATGATTGACCTCCTTAATAAACAAAGTTGTTGTACATAATCCCCTAAAGCTTATTTAGTTAGTACGACCAAACTAAGTGAAAAAGGGGGTTCCCCCCCCCCGTCGCGACGTTCTCTTTTATTTTTTTTACCCAAATTTTTCACTTTCCTATCACCAACCCCTTGTTAATCTAAATATTTCCTTGTTCTCTATGTTTATTCTCCTATGTTATATCTCTATTAAATTAATGTTTTTCTGTATGCCCCTTATCGAATCGTAAACTGTGCATTTGATCGTATTATGATGATCTCAAGCAAAGTTGTTGTATATGAACCCGGGAGGGTATCTGAGTTAATACGACCAATCTAAGTTATCATTATTTACGCAGATAGCACAAAAACAATATTATTTGTTAGAAAAAAAGTATACGCAATATTTTTGAGTATTTTTGGGCTTTCTGGTAATTTTTAGGTATTTAACTTTTAAACATTATTTTTTAGTTCTAAGGCGGTACGAAGTTTGCCAGGTCAGCTAGTTAATAATAAAAAAATATTCTTGAACTATGTAGTTTGGCAAAGATTAAAAAGTATAAATCATTAATTTATGAATTTTAGGTTGTAAGAAAAAAGCGTCAGCTGAATATATATGATCAAATGCAAAGTTTACGATTCTATAAAAGACATACAGACTTTTTTATATTGTGTCGTATAAATAATAAAATCGTGGTATTATCAAAAAATAATTATTTTTCAGATCAAAATGTCAATTTTAAAAACAAAAAATATTTTCAGGGCCATGATTTGATTCCGAATCGGCTGGGTGACAGCTAGTAGCTAAGTATCCTTGGCTATTATAAACGTAAGTCACGGAGATAAATATTTGACATATAAGTTATAGCGTTTTTCCATCAAGTTTCACATTTTACCTTTTCTTGGCTAAAATCTCAGGTTTTGGGCTAGCTGACACATCATTTGTTAATAAGCTTTGAAATACCTAACTAAATAAAAAGAAAACAGGCATGCTAAAATGCTCCGGTTAAATTTGACACTACCTCCAGGGCTATTAGTATATCATAGGTATTACTTAACCATATACAAATATGTGGTGGATTCGACAAATATTCAAAATATCTCCATAAACACTGGCTTATCGAAAAAATACTAAGAGAAAAAAGTTTTAAAAACATTGTGTTTAACTAATGGTACCACAATAATGAATTAATTGGAACGTACACAAAAGTTTGGGGGGGGAGGTATAAAGGAGCAAAACCCCCATAAAATTTTAATGGGGTGCACAAATTTCACTTTAATTTTTTTTAAGATATTGCTGCCATAAGAATGCCACATGTCCATTCTCAATGAAAAATCTCTAAGAGATTTCGATATATGAAAAAAGTCGATTTTCATTTTGTAACTTCAAAGGGCTGTAACTTTTTTTGTGTACACTTTTGTACTAAGGTAACTTGGATTCAATCAATTTATTTTTGTCCCCGGAATGCGTGGTTTAATTTATGGGATACCTTTTTGAAACACCCTGTATATCTCTCAGATATAAACCTCAAAGCTAAAATTTACGAAAATTAAGACATGGACTTGCGTAAAATAAAAATCTTAATTGAAATCCGAATGAACTAAGCGTCTTTTTAGACTATGTGTTTTGTAGAATAAAATAGAAAGTGGTTGAATGCTCGAATATATGAATTTTACGGAAATAAAAGGCCGATATCGAGCACTGAGTTCCTATTAAGTCTTTCCTAATTATACTTTTGCTCCTAGAGCAACTTCAGGGGCATTTCGTCAAAAAAGGAAGGTCCCCTTGAATGTCATTAACATTTGTGTGAATAGTGGCAACTTAACTTAACTGAAGATGGAGCTAAAATGAACTTCATTGTACCTCCATGTTTAAAATGTAGAAGTACCCAAGAACCGGCAATCAAATTTATCTGCTTGTCCTTCATCTAGTGTATGTTAAGTATTTGCTATATTATAAAATGATAAGATAAGTTGCTACCATTCAGACAAATGTTAATGACATTCGAGGAAAACTTCCTTTTTTGACGAAATGCCTTCTAGGAGCGAAAGTATACTTGGTCAAGATTTAATAATAAAAACTCAGTGCTCCATATCTGCCTTTTATTTATGTAAAATTGTGTAGAGTATCTTTACGTGATTTTGGTTCAACGTTTTTCTTAAATGCAAAATTTTTGAGTAGATGCAGGTTTTTGTTAACGGTAACTCCTGTTCTTAACCCCTAGACCTAATCAACAGGCAGAGGAGATATTCACTTCTTATACTTCAAGTGCCGTCCGCATTAGTTGAGGTTCGAAAAAATTTCGGCAAACCGTGTCAGAATTTTTGGAATCTCAGGAATGTGAGTGTATATACAGGGTGAGTCATGAGGAACTGTACCTCCTATCTCGTATGGAGGCTCCTATGGGAATAACAAATTACAATTAAAAAGTGTCTGCTCCCACTGTTTAATAATATACAGGGCGAGTTGTTAATTTTTAGAAGAAATTTTTATTCGTCATAATTTTTGAACTGTAAGATCGATGTGTCTCTCATTTTGGTCAATTGTTACACTATTACCACCTAATCAACTGATTTATTCAAACTAGAAAAAAATCACGTCCGGCTTTAAAAAATTAGTTCGTTTTGGTCTTAGAAAAAATTTCACCCTGTATACGGTTCTTGAAAACTCTAATTAGAATTTTACAAATTATACAAATAGGCAATTAAAATGGCATATTTATTTTTTCCCCACACCATTATAGTCGGTTCGCTAAACTCAGACGCAACTGGCTAGATATTTTAGTCGATAATTTTTTTATTTTTTTATTACACATTTAATTTATAAGGAATAACACTACCACTGATCGTGCTATACGTTTTAAATAATACAACCCTTTTAGCCAATTTCCAGAATTACAAAAGGAATAAGTTGTTTTGAGTAATACTAAAACATCACCCTCTATAATATTTGTTTGTAAAAAGGAGCCAAACAAATAAACCTAAATTAAACAAAAACAAAAAGAAATATTTTCCCCTCGTTTTTTGCTTCCCTACCTTCTCACTATGTATGTGTATAAAAGTGTAAGTGAATGTTAGGCGGCTATGATAATTTGACATTTTCGTTGTTTGTAGATTTAAAAAGTGCCTTTGACAGTGTGAGGCGAAATGACATCTTAAATTTATTACAAGCTGAACAAATAAACCATCAGATAATAAGGCTAATTAATGAAATTAACAAGAATATCAAGACCAGAGTTATAATGTCAACAGGAGAAACAGAACGCATAGAACTAAAAGGAGGAATCCGCCAAGGAGACTCGGTCAGCCCACTGTTATTCAATATGGTGATGAATCAAATAATTCAGAAATAAGAAAACAACATGGATACCCCATGAGAGCGCATAAAATCACGATAATATGCTGTCCCGATGATGCAGTACTAATTGCTGATAACAAGGATGACCTACAAAGGCAAGTCCACACTTTCAATATCACAGCAAACAAACTTAATATGAGAATATGAGTAGGAAAAACTAAATGTATAGTGATACGTGGAGAGCCGCGTAGATGCAAGTTAAAAATAGGCGGCAAATTGTACAACAAGTAATAAAATTGTTCAATTATCCAGGAGTAGAGACCACTAGTGACAGTAATATAAGAACAGAGACCACAACACACGCAACAAAAGCAGCAAGACTAAGTGGTTACCTCGGGGAGACCATATGGAGAAACAAATATCTGACCACGAAAAGCAAAATAAAAGTATACAAGACAACAGTTAGACCTATCCTAACATATGCTGTGGAGACAAAGACCGATACCAGAAAGACGAAACAACAAATCAACAATATCTAAATGAATGCATTAAGATCAATAGCGGGCATATCATTAAGAGACTTACAAAGCAACAGAAGTATACGAGCACGATGTAAAATGCAAAATATTAAAAGGTGGATAAAAACAAGAAAGAAAAACTGGAACGAACTTGTAAACCGAATGGAACTATATAGACTAAATAGATAGAACATCTGTAAAAACAACAAACCGTATAGCAGAAGACCCGTAGGGAGGCCGCCGAAAAGGTGGAAAGTAAACAATCCTAGTAGAACGGAGAAAAAGAAATGTTTTATAGAAGGGTTCTGCTTCAGGACGGGTCCTCTTTTAAACTAGTTCATTGATTCGTAGATGTAGTGATGGGAGTTTTCAGTGCTCGCCATTGCGATGGAAATTTTGTTTTAAACAAAAACCTGGTTCATATAAACATTCGGAAAAATGAAAGAATACCCATGAACGATCACATCAATCACTTATTTTGTGAGAGCAGAGACAGCAAATACAAAATATGTGATTGATGTGATTGTTAATGGGCATTCTTTCATTTTTCCGACTGTATGTATTATGTTTTTGACGTATTATAATTTCTCTCATATTTGAGAGATCGTCGCCACTAGATACATTATCAGATGCAGCATAAGATCCTTCCTCGGCTTCATTTTCATAAATTAGAGTGCTGGTCAATTTCTTTGTGAAGCTCTTTTTCTGTTGTGATTGTGTGATATTAGGTTGTATATTATGTATATACAACAGATATGACCTGATGTAATATAGGTACTACCGGAACAATAGAGTACCGTTTAGAAATTTTGGTAAAATTGACGAACACTATATTAAAAGTAAATGCATAATACATCATTTATTTGTATTAATGGGTAACTAAATTATATATAATCTATTAAAAAACAAAACAGGCACTTTTTCGTTACTAAAATTATAATTTTTTATCAATTATATGTTATAGATGCGATAATGGTAGCTTATAATCTTAACAGGTAATGAATAACAAATATCTAAAAATACAGATGCATCCAAATAACGTTGAATTTTGGGACAAATATATAGCACCAGACTTTTTGAAATACATGGTGTCCCAGACTAATTTATCCACGCTATATCTCTTAAACGAATAGAGATTTTCGAATGGGACAAAAACTGATCTCTTTATTTTTAATACACTTTATTATGGCGTAAAAAAAGTCGTCCCCCAAATGTTCATCCCTTAGTTACAACCCCTAAATTTAAATTTTTTAATAGCACCCTGTTCATTTTTTTATAATTTTGGTTGTGGTATTCCATCATCTATTTAACAATGTTTTTAAAAATAAAATATCTTCGTAAGTAATCAAGAAAATATCAGTTTATTTTTTACTTTTGTTAAATTAATCAAGAAAACCTTAAAACTCAAGAAACAATAAAAATAAACGTATGTAATAAAAATTTCTTGAAAAAAAAATAAAAAATAACAATTATTACCTAATTACCTAATATGTATTATATATGTTACAGTTGAAGTTGATTATCCAGTTGGAGTTGACTCCAATTAGTTGGAGTCAACTCTAACGGATGGTTTCAGTAAAAGTTGATTAGAAATATAAAATGAAGATTTATATTCAACATTTACTAGTAAAAGTAGACTCCAACTAGGAAAAGTATACTCTTCCCAATGCCATTTAGTAAAAGTTGATTCTGGTTCACACAAACAGCCGATTCTAGGAATTAAATGTTACTGAATATGTTCAAATTAGTCTAGGCTGTATCGTCGCCCCAGTTAGGTAAATTACTCCGATTCGAATTTTTTGCACAAACTTACTCAAAAAGAGGTCCTTATAACAAATCTACTGGGTGCCAGGCAGTACCTTGATCCATAAATTGTTTAAACATTTTTTTAGACAAATTCACAAAAATAATTTTTTCACTTCGAACAATTTTTTTTAGATCATTTGGGTTAGTCTGAGCAAAAAAAGGTATTTTGTGATTTTTCTCTAAAATTGATTGTTGTCGAGTTATACGCGATTTAAAATTTGAAAAATGCGAAAATAGCCACTTTCAAGGCTTAATAACTCGGTTAAAATCCATTATTATGAAAGTCAGAAAGTGACCAAATCAAAGTTTATAGCCCCCTCTACAAGATCCAGCAGAAATTTTTGTCACTACAGTAGTCTCTCTTTATAACGATTTCCTATATAACGATAATTCCTCTATAACGATCAAAATACTAAACATTGTTTGGTTCGTCATAAGGACAATGTATTAATTCTTTCTCTATACCGATATCGTCCTCTCTTTATAACGATAACTTTTCAATATTCGATGACCTCACTTTTCAAGAAACAACTGATAACCATTTGCGTTTGGCAATAACTAAGATAACTAAACCGTAAGAATTTTACCAACTAAAGATAACACTTAATTGAAACACGGAATAACTGAAAAAGCTCTTGCGTAGGTGTAACTTGATAAAAAGTGATTAGTGAGTGATTCATTTTGTGGCTCCAATTTAGCAAAAATTTGTTGGTTCAAATTTCAATCCGATATGCAGAAAGTTGTGTAATACACGCTTTTATCGTCCGGGCGGTGTGCCTTAACTGTTTTCACACAGATGTTGTCCTCTATTAACTATTGACGATTTCTAAGTTTCAATTTTGGTTGTATCTCGGTCTGTGAACAGTCAAGATGTTTTCTTAGAAGCGTAGAGTACTCTCGGTTTAACAAAATTTATCGATAACTCGGGCAATAGAGAAAATTAACACAAGTTATTTAGTACAGTATGATTACTATTACAATAACGATTTTTTCCTCTCTCTCTGTATAACGATCTCTTCTTATAACGATGAAAATTCCCGGTCCCTTGCATATCGTTATAGAGAGAGAGGACTGTATTTTATTACTAATCTTTATCTTTAATTGTTAACAATGAGCGCTAAGTGCGTATTAGGCGGCCGTCAATGGTGAGTGCTAAAGAGATGCACCATTCCGGCCGTCCAATGGTGAATCTCACTCGCATTCGCATTGACGGCCGCCTCAATACACGCTTAGCGCTCATTGTTGATAATTAAAAATAATATCTTATTAATGAAATAATGACAAAAATTTCTTCAGGATCTTATAAAGGTAGCTTTAATTTTTGATATTTTTTAGTTTCTGACTTTCATAATATATAATATCGTATGGCATTTTTGCCTTTCGGACAGTTCCGGCGCCAATTACATCTTTAACCCTGTTTCAAGTAACTAGTGTCGATGTACACTAGCCCAGGGGGACCGACAGCTTAACGTGCTCTCCGAGGCACGGTGAGATGGCTCATGTCATTATTGGAAATGAAAATGGTTTGTCTTTGGCAGGACCGCAAATAATGATATGTACCACCAGTGAGTGGTACATCTACCACAGATTGAGAAGCGCTGCTTTACATAATATGAGATAGAGTAGATAAAAATTATTTTTGTGAATTTGGTTAACAAAAATTGGTTAAACAATTTTTCGACCGCGGTACCGCGTGACACCCTGTGTATTTGTTATAAGGATTGCTATACCGATCTATTTCTTTGAGTAAGTTTGTACAAAAAATCGAATCAGAATAATCTACCTAACGGGGGCGACGTTACAGGCTATACTAATAAGTAGTTGAAACGGTCAAAACAAAGAAACGCACACTCATCAAAAATGCACTTGCGATACTCGTATAATCAACATTTACTGCATCGATCCAGGAAGAGTCAACTCCAACTAGTAAAAGTTGATTTAAATTTTTAAAATCAACTTTTACTGCTCGTTTCAGTTGGAGTTGACTCCAACTAGTTGGAGTCAACTCTAACTGAGAATCAACTTGAACTGTAACATATGTATACATTAGATGTTCGAGTTGTAGTCCACCTGCTGCAACATACATTATTTCTTTGTCTTATTTATTATATCGTGCCAGAAGATTTCTGGTATGTAGGTATATCGTGCTCAGTTTGTCATTTTTCGGTTTTTTACATTTTTACAAAATTGTATGAATTGAAGGAAAAACTTCAGTTAGTAAATTGTTTTTATTATACGCCTATTATATCATACGTGCCTCTAAAAACTTCGTTCTGTTAGATTTTTGGAATTTAATTTTTTTTAAATACTACCTTTAATTTTTTCAAAATTTGGACTTTGTACAGGGATACATTATTATCTTCCAAATAAGTAAGCAAAACTCCACAAAAAATTTCTTATAATAAAGTCACAATATTTGAAATTCTTTCCGGTTATTTCGGATATTCGAAATGTGTGTTGCAGCAGGTGGACTAAAATTCGACCATCTAATATAAATAATATTAATAAGTTAATTGGTATTTTGATTTTTTTACGTAATTTTTATTACTTATTTTTCTTGTTCCTTTAAGCTTTAACACTTTCTTGACTAATTTAAAAAAACGAGAACATAAACTTTCTTGATTACTTACAAACCCATTTGATTTTTGAAAAATCTGTTGAATAGACGATGGAAGATCACATCCAAAATTATAAAAAAATGTACAGGGTGGTATTAAAAAATTTAAAGTTAGGGGTTGTTACTAAGGGATGAATATTTAGGGGATGATTTTTTTACGCCATATTAAAGTGTATTAAAAATGGAATAGATCAGTTTTTGTCCCATTCGAAAATACTTATTCCTTTAAGAGATATAGCGTGGATAAATTAGTCTGGGACACAATGTATATGCGGCCCCTAGAAAACAAGGGATGTAAGTGACAATTTTTAGAAAATTGGGTTAAATACAAAAATGGACTTCCAAACACATAGAAAACATGGTGGCTTCACACTTTCTACATAAACTAACAATAAAATCATCAAAAATGACATGTCACTGAAAACATGCTAAGTACATAGTACATAACTACTTAGATTTTTTAAAGGCTATAGCGGGATAAGATGGTCAAAAATGCCCCCGCACCGATCAGCCCCGCTGCTTATGTTTTTGATAAAGGATATAAAATTATGCTCTCGTGCAAATTTTTAGCTTCCCAGAGGTCCTAGGACGTCATAAATCGAGAAAAGAAGAATTTTTAGGTTTTATTTTTTTGTGAGCGCAATTTTACTTTAAAAAATTTGAAAAAATTCAAGATGTTGTACCTTTTAAATACAAAACAACCTGATTTTTTTTAGATTTTTGTAACAAAAAATGAGCACAGGAAATTTTTTTTTGAAATTTTCAATAAATTTTTAGGTTATGATAATATGGTTTGGCCAACTTTCAAATAGTATTTTTTTATGTACTTTTTACCGTTGTTTTGAATGGCAGAGGTAGAACTTTTAATATCTGAGCGGAAAGAACGAAAAAATCGAAAAAACCGTCTTTGGCTGTCTCGAGATGCATCTCGGGACAGCCAATTTTAGGATTTAGGGTCCTGACTACAACGACTGAAAAAAAAACTAAAGGTGTGAATTTTGTCATTAAATTCTTTAGGTGGGGTTATAATATTTGAAACAACTTTTCCAAATAACTTTTTTCGATATCTCTATCGCGAAGCAAATTGAATCGCATATCGAAGACTCACCTTGTTTGTGGATTCGCAGTAGGCCGCGTTTCAAATTTAAAGTTCAGTTGACTATTTTAAAAATTGTGAACCATCACCCTGTATGACTGTGCAAAATTTCAAATCTGTATATATTCTGATAGCCGAAACATAGGGGTGTCTTCATCTTAAATGCGACACTCTGTATCTTATCAATTTGATAATTTATTGCTACAACTAGTATAGTCGTATTTTTTTATATATTCAAAATATACAATCAAAATACTGACCAATTCACTAATTTTATCATAAAAAGTTCAAATTGATTGCATTGAAGTATTGAACCATTAATGTGTAATAATCTAATATAATATACAGAGTGAGTTTTATGTATGGAAACCCTCAATTATCTCGGAAACGGCTTGCACGATTTTTATAGATTGTGATGCGTAGGGTTTTCTAATGTGGCCGATAATATAGTAATACTTACATTGTTGTCAGATCTTCCG
Source organism: Diabrotica virgifera virgifera (assembly GCF_917563875.1). Classification (NCBI taxonomy): domain Eukaryota; kingdom Metazoa; phylum Arthropoda; class Insecta; order Coleoptera; family Chrysomelidae; genus Diabrotica; species Diabrotica virgifera. The sequence continues at coordinate 55,066,292 of NC_065446.1, forward strand.
TTTTTCTGAAAATCTAATTAACTTTCTTATTTCAAATGGAACATCTTGTATATTTTTTGCGTTTTGAAGTCCTTAAGAAATACTGATTATTTTCCATGTTATAATCCCTATACCTAAAGGCCATAATTTCGGAGTTATTGCTACATTTATTTAAAAAAAAACTTTTTATACAAATTATAAAAATCAATTTTTTCGGCCCGGATAGACATTATTTTACGTTCTTTGAACCATTGGGAACAAAATCGTTTTAAAGTTAATCGTTTTTGAGTTATAAATAATTTAAAGCTGAAAAGAAATCGAATAATGACGATTTTCAAGGTTAAAAACACAAGTCAAAAATATTATTTTTGAAACTGCGAAGTACAAAAATTCAAGGTAAAGCCTTATTTTATCAGTTAACAGTAAGTAATTTGAGCTTGTTTCATTCTAAAATATTGTTTTTTAGTTGTTAATGCAGCCCGATCGCCCGTCCTCTCATATACGCTTTGTTAACATTTATTAAAAAGCAATGTTTTAGAATAAAAAGTGCCAAAAAATTTTATAGCGAGCCCCTGGAAGAAGGGTTTAGCTTGAATTTGGGTACTCCGCAGTTTCAAAAATAATATTTTTTATTTGTGTTTTTGAACCTTGAAAATCGTCATTATTCGATTTTTTTTAGTTTTAAATTGTTTATAACTCGAAAACGATTAACTTTAGAGAAAAATTACAAAAGACCTTTTTTGTTCCCAATGATCCAAAGAACGTAAAATAATGTATACACGGGCCGAAAAAATTGATTTTTATAATTTGTTTAATTTTTTTTTAATAAATGTAGCAAAAAAATGTACAGGGTGTTCCATCTGAAATAAGAAATTTCATTAAATTTCCAGAAAAACGGAAAAGCTGACAACAATGTAATTATCACTGTAATATCGGCTGCATTAGAAAACCCCTACCGACCAAAATCTATAAAAATCATGCAAGCCGTTTCCGAGATACTTGAGGGTTTCTATACATAAAACTCTATTATATTATAATTATTATAATCATATTAAAATAATACGCATAAATTATTGGTTCAATACTTCAGTGCAATCAATTTGAACTTTTTATGATAAAATTAGTGAATTAGTCAGTATTTTGATTGTATATTTTGATTGTATATTTTGAATCTATAAAAAATACGACTATATTAGTTGCAATAAATTATCGCATTGATAAGATACAGTGTGTCGCATTTAAGATAAAGACACCCCTATGTTTCGGCTATCAAAATATATACATATCTGAAATTTTGCACAGTCATTATCATACAGGTGATGGATCACAAAAAAAAAATAACTAAACTTTAAATTTTAAACGCGGCCTACCGCGAATCCACAAACAAGGTGAATTTTCGATGTGCGATTCGATTTGCTTCACGTTAGAGATATCGAAGTTATTTGGAAAAGTTGTTCCAAATATGTTACAACCCCACATACCAAATTTTATGACAAAATTCACATTTTTAGTTTTTTTCAGTTCTTGTAGTCAGGATCCTAAATCCTAAAATTGGCTGTCCCGAGATGCATCTCGAGACAGCCAAAAACGGTTTTTTTCGATTTTTTCGTTCTTTCCGCTCAGGTATTAAAATTTCTGCCTCTGCCATTTAAAGGAACGGCAAAAAGTACACAAAAAAATACTATTTAAAAGTTGGCCAAATCATATTATCATAACCTAAATTTTTTTTTTTTTAATTTTCAAAAATTTTTTTTGGGCTCATTTTTCGTTACAAAAATCTGAAAAAAATCAGGATATTTTGTTCTCAAAAGGTACATGCGCTTGAATATTTTCAGATTTTTTAAGGTAAAATTGCACTCACAAAAAATAAAACCTAAAAATTCTTCTTTTCTCGATTTAAAAAGTTCTAGGACTTCTGGGAAGCTAAAAATTTGCATGAGGGCATAATTTTATATCCTTTATCGAAAACATAAGTAGCAGGGCTGATCGGTGCGGGGGTATTTTTGACCATCTTATCCCGCTATAGCCTTTGTCTAGAACAAGGGTGGCCAACCAGCGGCCCGCGGGCCGCATGCGGCCCGTCAACTGTCAGCTTGTGGCCCGAGAAGCTAAGTCAATTTTAAGACAATTAGTCAATTTAAGATAAGATTAAAAAAATAATTACGATATTGAGATCACAATATTTACCAAAAATATTTTTAATTTCCTCTCTGATGTTTAATCTCAACAAATACCAAACATACATAAAGAGTTATGCAGTAGCTGCAATCCTAGCAAAAAAATCAAAGAGTTTTTTCAGACGGTGAAATTGTTAAGGAGTGTTTGGACAGTGTCGCTGAAATATGTCCAGAAGAGAAAACGGAATCCTCAAAAATAAGCCTATCTCGTCAAACTATTACAAAGCGTGTGGATGATATTGGAAAACATGTCGAAGATAAGTTTAAAAATCTCGCATTTGATGAGTTCATATATTATTCTCTTCTCTGGAATTGTATGAAAGCACCGATATGACGGATACCGCACAAGTGGTGATCTTTATCAGAGGTGTTGATGCCTATTTTAATAAAACTGAAGAACTAGCAGCATTATTTCCACTTAAGGATACCACTAAGTCACGAGATTTATTAGAGGCCGGTCAAACAACACTCAATCGCTTTTCATTACAACTAAACAACTTGTCGGGCTTAGCAACTGATGGTGCTCCAGCAATGGTTGGGACACACGTAGGTTTGGTAAAAGGTAGCTATCAGAATAGTGAACTTTATTAAGTCACAAGGTTTGAATCACCGTCAATTTCAAGAATTTCTCAAGTCCTTCGAATCAGAATATAATGATGTCATATTTTATGCAGAAGTAAGATGGCTGACCCGTGCAAAAATGTTGAAGAGTTTTTGATTTGAGGCAAGAAATACAATCATTTTTTGAAAGCAAATCAAAGAGCATTTCAGACTTTCAAGACGACGCGCGACGAGTGGGTTTCCGATTTTGATGCACAGTTGAAAGAAAAATTTAATCAGGTTGGCGTGGAGGAATTCTATAAAAACTATTTTGACAAGGAGAAATATCCTACATTTTACAAACATGCTCTGTTTATGATTTCATTATTTGGAAACACTTACACGTGTGAACAACTTTTTAGTAGGATGAGGCATATTCAATCCCATATCAGAACATGGATTACCGATGTTTATCTAGAAAACTGTCTGCGTGTAGCAACGACTTCAGTCGAGCGAGATTGATGAGCTTAGTAGTTCTGCTAAACAAAGTCAGATATCTCATTAATTTACAAATTTGTTCAGTTAGCAGAATGATACATAAAACAAAAAATTAGTGCCTTTATTTTTTCATTAAATTGTCTTACCAAAAAGTTTGTTTTATTTTTAAAAATATCTTCAGAAATGATGTTTTTTTGTTTGTTAGTTAGCTACATAAGATTATTTAGTAGTGCGGCCCGATGCGAAATTGTGTATCCGAATTTTGGCCCGGCTGCCGAAAAGTTTGGCCACCCCTGGTCTAGAACTTTGAACAAAGTTGTCTCAAACCTTGGCACTGGCACCCCTTGTGTTCTAAGGGCCTCATATATGACCGCAATATTTAAAGAGTTAAAATGCATAATTGTATAATATCTAATACTATTATTTACCTCATCCACAGCTTCATTCGTTCTTCACAATCTATAGCTGAGCTAAGAACAAAAATGTTAACAATACACTGCGCAGCTGCGATGAGAAGCATTAAAAAACTTTTCCACATATACGATAAACATGCTGGCAATGAGGCTGCGATTAGAATAAGTACGGTAAAGTAGCTAAAGTAGGATGGGTACATACACGAAGTGTCTATATCTAAAATCGTCGAACAGTTTTCTGTCTGCTTTGTGAATTGAACGCAAGATACCTAAAATAAATAAAAAATTGATGTAATGGTAGGGGAGCCCAAGCGGGGATTTTTGCAGTTACTCGAGCACGTCAGATTATCATATGAGGAGAAATCTTGTACCCTGTAAATGTACCCCTACTACATATTGGATCTTAATACAAGGGAGTTCGTTAAGGGGGTCCGAAAAAAAATCTATCCTTAGAAAACTCCAAATCTTCAGATTTAGAAAAGGTAAGATAAGTACATTCAGAACAGTGTATATTTCAAACATTTGACGATATGAGCGGGTCGTTAGGAAATTGGTGACTCACAAAGTTCCACAAGAAAAAATCGAATATTTAGAGAAATAAACGTATGATCGAAGAACTAAAAAATATGTTTTCTATATTTTTGAAAGATCTATCGAATAACACCAAACACGACCTCCCACGGAGAGGGGTGGGGGGTAAATTTAAAATTTTAATTTATTTTTTAGGAGCCCCCATTTTTTATTGCAGATTTGGATTCCCTACGTAAAAATAAGTAACTCTTATTAGAATCATTTTTTCGAATTATGGATAGATGGCGTTATAATCGGAAAAAACGATTGTTGGAAATGGAAAATTAAATTAACAAATGGAAAGTCCCCACTTAAATACTTTACTTAAATTTTTTGGTTTAAAACCTAATGTTCACAACCCAATATGTCCCCATAACGCTCGAGTAACTGCACATTTAGCATACTTTCATCCCTGCTATAATTTAAAGTTTCCTTAACAAGAAATGTAGGTACATAAAAAAATTGTATACAGGGTAATTGATTAGTAAAGCTCAGTAGCTCTGCTATAATAATATCTAATATAACAATAAAAGTAATATTATACATACATAGTAATAATTAAAAATAAAAATTTTAGGCAACTTTAAGGTTCATATTACAAAATCAGTTAGGATGTTACAGGGTGTTCGATAACATAGTGGCAGACCAAACTTATGTTTTTTGAAAAATAACGTCCTGTATTTTATTTTATATTTGAAACTTCTTCACTCTCTCATAACAATAATATAAAGTTTTATTATGTTATGTAGGGTATTTACAAGTCATAATCAATTTTGTATGAAAATAGCAACAAGTTCAACTCCCTGCATAAATTAAAAGAAGCACAATAACAATGATCTATTGCTGCTACATTTTTTTACTGATTGTCAAATTGTCCATTTAAAATATTTTCGATATTTTAGTTAAAAATATATGAAATTAGAAAAATTTGTTTCGGAAAAATTCAAACAAGCTTATATTTTTCTAAAACTTTTTTTTGTCAGTTTATATACACTCACCGGCACAAAATTCCGCCACCCAAAATTTTTGATTAACTTTGACAATCTATAACTTTATTATTTGTGCTCCGATTTTCAAGATTCTTGCATCAGTTTGTAGGTACATATTTGATGTTTTACTTTCAAACAACTTCTCTTAATAACGTTTTTCGATATTGTGATATATAAAGGTAATTTTTATGTTGGTAAGTATGTTGTGCAAATGTTAGAGTTTTATAGGTAAAAAATTATTTGTTAAACATTTTTACATCATTTTCATACAAAATTCATGTATGTCTCATTTTCAGCCCACACCTTACTTATCCTCATAACTTTTTTCTTTTTATTACAACTATAAGATAACTTTAGTGTTCTTATTTCATTTCAAATTTGAAAAATTTAATTTGATCAAAATCCATAAGGAAAAAATTTTTAGTGTATGTATTTTTAGTGGCTTAGCATATTATAGAGCTTGCAAAGAGCATGATGATGCTTTTTTTAGAGCGAAAACGTCCTGTTTTGTAATTGAAGCCCTTTATTTGGGTTTTAAAATAAATATACCTTTTACACAGAAGATTTTTCTTCAATTTTTTGTAATTTGATCAATTAGTCCAAAAATTATAATAAATTAACTAAAGTGCGCGCTGCGTCGAACGCTACTACTTTGTGAGCTATAGATTTAAATTTAGTAAAATATGTATACAAGATTTTTTTTGTAAAATTTTCTGAATTCTTTAATGGTCAAGTCAGCTTTTTTCTAAAATTGATATTTTTAGTATTTAAAAAAACAACTAATTGCGAAGTTCATTTGTTTAATAAACAGTGAAGCACCCACTTTTGGAGTAGAAATTTTTGAAATATTGTTTACATTTCTTAATGAAATTACAAAAAGTTCTATCTTGTTTGATTTTTTCCGTTAGCAAAAACTCCATTGACTCCCCTATATATAGTATTATTATTTTTAAATGTATATTATATTTAAAACTAATTTTACTTACCGAGTCCAAAATATTTACAGTACCCATAAGTATTATACAAGTCGTTGATAACAGTCTTCTAATAAACATTGACTCCTTAAAGGCCCGCCAACATTTTGACTAAAACCAATGTGAAGTAAATACATTATCTACATTTAAATTCCATGCATTCACTCCTAAGTTAGGGTAACAATTACCCCAATAATTTTTAATGTTAAAGGAGGTCAAATAGAGATATCGTTTTAAGACCCTTGCAATTATCTCTACATTATTTAAAGTTTTTAAAGTCTCAATTTAAAGCTTTTCTGGGTGGTTTTCACTCCCAAGAGGGGGTGAAAACCACCCCCAGGGCAAAAGCACATATCGGTACAGTATCACTTTTTTTCTTTGACTTATTAGCTATGTGTATGTCAAATTTCATGTCAATCCAAGCGGTTCTTTAAAATTTAGAGGTTTTGCATTATTTTACCGTTAAAGAACGGACTACTATCGCTACTCTATAGAGTTCTATGGAATTATATTTAAATCAGTCACTTAAATTTTCAACCTGGACACTCTCATGCTTTTTATTCTCCTTTCTGCTCTTATCTTTCCCTGTATTATCACTCGTAGCATTTCATATCGCTGTCCCCTTATTACGTGTCCCAGATATTGTAAATTTCTTATTTTTATCGTGTTTATTATTTCGTATTATCTGCCCATTTTTCGCAATACTTTCATGTTCGTGTATTTCTGTATCTAAGCATCCTTCTTTAACACCACATTTCAAACGACTGTATGTCGTCTTGCTTCAATGTCCAGCTTTCAAGCCCATATTGCAGTATCGAAAACACGTAGCATCTCAGAGCTCCTACTGACAGTTCTAAGCTAACGTCTTTGTGGCAGCTAATTGTTTTTATTGTTATAAACGTATTTCTTGCTATTTCTATTCTGGCCTTTATTTCTGTTGATTGATCATTATTTTCTGAAATCAGTGCCGGATTAACCAATAGGCAAAGAAGGCAGTTGCCTAGGGGCATCGGCCTCAAAAGAGGCCTCGCAGAGCCCAAAATGAAAAAATAATAATTATATTTAAATAAAAATTATAAATCATATTATATTGAAAAATTCAAATATCGCGCAATACCATGAAAGTGATGGCGGGCGTTTAAAACTACATTAGAATGCATACTTTTGTTCACATAGAAAGCATAATGTGTTGTGAGAATAAGCTCGCTAATGAATGCCGTTTGGTAGAAGGAACAGTAAGTACTGCTTATCAGTCTGCACATTTTCTTAGAAAAGTAGAGCAAGAAATGAGTCAGCGCCTCCTCGCTACCCTCTCCGTCATTACCCATGCATTTCGCTACATGTTAGGCAAATACGATGGTCTCCAGGCTCAGTCATCTAAGATTAACAAAGTTGCAGTTTACATTTCTTGTGCCGCACACTCACTTACTCACTTTAGTTGAAGTAAGGGCTGCAAAAGTTGCATTGAACCCATATTTTGGATTTTGGAGCAATATCGTATTTTGAATTTGTTTAGTCCGTGTACAACTTTTTTTCAGCCTCGACCCACCGTTGGGAAGCTACGATCAAGTGCTTAAATCCTAAATGAAACTCAACTAAACGATCCCATTCGCCACGATCTAAACCTTGTCCTTAAAGGAACAAGCAGCACTCGATGGAATGCAAGGGTTGATGCAACTACAGCTTTGTCTAAAGGTTACAACGCCTTTAAATCTTCTCTTCATACTCTTCTTAAAAGAAACGTCAAAAAATAAACATTCATAATGAATGAGTTTTGGACAACAATTTTAGAACTCATCAACTCTGTCAGTAAATCATTACATAGAGAAGAGACTGAACTTGAAACTGCAGTTCAGCTTCTAAAATGACTTTTGGAGTTATTAAAATCCCAAAGAGATAATTTTGCTTACTACGAGCAGAAGTCTGCGGTCTGCGATCTACAGTTCTCTGAATATACCGACGAGAATAAATAAACGCGAGCAAGAAAACTACATTTTGATGATGCTAATTCCAATGAAGTTTTTCTACAGGGTGGAGAAAAGTTAAAGGTTGAAACAAATCTACCAATTTTGGATAAGCTAATAATTATTGATCTGAGTCGTCAGTTGACAGCGTACGAGTCAGTAACTCCAGTATTTGGTGTTTTGTGTGTTTTCCAAAACTGAGTGATACTCAAATAAAGGAGTGTGCTTCAAAACTACGTGAAAACTAATGCAGTTCGAATATTTTATAGTCCATTTTCAGGACATGAAGCGAAAATAATTTATTCCTGCTTCATAGTTTTTTGGGCTACTTATGAAAACAAATTCGAATCGAAGTTTCGAAATTTGTCAGTAGCTTGTAAGGTTTATCTTACGCTAATATGATTACAAAAATGCAACAGACGAACGATCATTTACAAAAATGAAAATTATTAAAAACTGTCACCGTTCGACAGGGTTAAAAATATACTAGCATTCCCCTCAATTGAGAATGACGTGTTCGAAAATTTGGAAGTTGAAGATATTTTATGTATGTAGTTTTTTTTTATGAAACTCAGATAAGTTTCTTTATAATAATTATAAGGCTTTGAAAACTCAAAGTAAATTTTATCCATAATTATTTATTATTATATAATTATGTAATAAGTAATAGTATATTATTCAACGAGAATGTAATGATGGGTATTACTCACGATGATAAAATTTGCGACACGAGCCGAAGGCGAGTGTCGTTATTCATCGGAGTGAGTACAATACTCAGTGAATACTTAGAATACTTAGTTATACATCGGAGAGAGTAGAATACATGTGAGTAAAATACTATACTTTTTCTACGACCTTCTTCTTTTTTTCATTATTAGAAAAATGCTTATACATACTCTAAAATGAATCGGTCGTTTATTGATAACTATAACAAAAAAAAAACTAAAATTATTTTTTATTCCAAAATTTAAGCATAATTATAAAAATAAACAGTTTCTTGACTATTTCTTTGTTTTATCTCTTCAAGCAACAAAAATGAAACAAAAATTAAAGTTTAAATCTACAAAATGTCCACTAATATATTAAAGGAATACCGCTCGGAGATGGAGGAGTTATCCGAGGTTTTGGAGGGAAAAGACAAAGTCTCTTGGGGCCTCCTAGCTTGGGTTGCCTTGTTGCCTAGGGACCTCAAGATTCTTAGTCCGGGACTGGCTGAAATCCAGGTTCCCAGATATTTGTATTTTTATCAACCCTTCCTATCGGCATATTTCCCAAATTTATGTTTGTTTCTATATTTATTTTATTAGGTATTATCATATATCTAGTCCTTTTAAATTTAATTTTAATCCATATTTTTCACACAAATTGTTTTTTATTTAGTAGTCATTCGAGTTGTTCAGCAGAGTTTGCCATAATCACGGTATTATCTTATTTTGTTAACGGATCTTCCGTTGTTTATTATTCTTTCACTTGCAGGTAGTAATGCTTCTTCAGAAATTTACTGTGTACACTTCCTGATTTCAATTTCTGAACTGGGTTCGTTTACTATTACAAATTTTGCTCTTTGATTTCAGTAAAGGTTTGTTATTATTCATAAGCCCCTTTTGTCTATGTTTTTTGTCTTTAGAATTTGGACTAATTTTTCATGTCTTACTTTGCCAAATACTTTTTCAAATGTTTTTACTTTTATTATCAAGCACAGCAAATAACACTATTACTAAACAAAACTAATATTTACTTACCAATCCGGGAAATTCTTCGGCAATTGCCACTATTACTAATACGAAGAATACAATATTTTCTGTACAATATGTCACATCTATAGTTAAATCACTAAAAAGAAATAAAGGTTGCGGTTAGTAAAATGTATAAATATTTGCCTAAGCTATTAAAAGCCATCATAGTAAAGTTATAATTTTAAAAATAATAATAAGAGTAACACTGTACTGTACTTACAGATCAAACAGTGGCACATAAGAGACCAGATCTCGGACTTGTTAATGAATTAACAAGACAAACAAAAATCATGGATGTGGCGATACCTTTCAAAAATAATGTACGTACAAAATTCATTGAAAAGATCGCGAAGTAGTGGAATCTGGAAATTCAAATACGAAGACAATGGAGAATGCAAAGTACCAAGAAGAGACCTATTATTATGTCTACTAATAGAGTGATTCCGAAGAACCACCTCGAAAATATAAAAAACTGGTTCTGAATAAAGATCTTTATAAGACCAAGCAGAAAGCCAGACATCTCTACTACTCTCGACAGCCAGATGTGTACGAAAATTTTTGGGAGATACTCCAGCATACCAAGTCACCTAGGGCTCTAAAACACGGAAAGAGTCTTACCAGAGCTGAATCCTTTTGATTCCGTAGGGCTCTGAGATGAGTCAAATTTCCCCTTAGAGGGAGTGTGAGCCGTATGGCTAAATCTGGATAATAATAATAAAACTAACACAAGAAAATCATAAACCATACTTAAAAAAGTTATGTAGCAGTCCAATATAGCGACAGTACGAACAGATCAAAAGTTCTCGAACCAATTCAAGACAGAAAGAGGTGTTAGACAAGGATGCGTATTGTCACCTGACTTATTCAACATTTATGGTGAATATATCATGAGGATGGCTTTAGAAGAACCGGTGGAGTAACAGTAGCTGGTACTTAGGAAAATCTCCAATTTAAGATTTGCTGATGACACTACACTTACAGCGGCAAATGAGCAAGGAACATTTGATCTCCTGCGAAGAGTTGAGTACGAAAGCAATAAAGTTGGTTCCGGGGAGAAGATCAAGATGACCATCACCAACTAGATGGTCCGACCAAATTAAGAATTCAGCTGGAAACTCATTCTGCGAAGCTCTTAGAGCAGCTGAAGATAGATACCAATGGAAAAACAGTGTTAGGAATATTGGAAGAAATCACGATCCTTAGTAATGGGAAAACGACAAGAGAGAGAGATAATATTTTTACAACTACAACTGTTCGTAAGATTTTTTTCTAATAGAAAAAGTCGCTTGATGAAAAAGAAGAATAACTAAAAAACGAGAATGTTCTATACGTCATTAAAATGTACCGAAATATCTTGTAAGGCTTCGAACGTAAGAAAATCCATTAAAATGTTAAGTCGACGGTTCAGTAAGTAGTATTAATTTTGTGGCAAGCCAAGAAAAAGAAGAAGAAGTAATGGTGTGTTTGAATAATTACATCATTCAGATAGAGTTGTTAACAAGTATTGTAATATTTGCTGCTTTTGTAGTAGCTAAGTATAACATTGGTGATAGCAGTGGGACAAAAGAGATATTAAGTAACCGTTAATGGTTCAAACAAGATCTACTAAGTTAGAGGAAAATGAAAAACGTAAGCAAGAAGAGGAAGAGCTGAAGCGGTGGCGTACTCAAGAGGAAAAAGAAGTAAAGAAGAAGTGTTGATAAGAAGAGGAAGAGAATAAGAAGGAGAAGCGTGGAAAAGTAGATAAATCATAAATGCTTTATCTCAAATTCACGAAAATTTTAAATTAGAGACAAGGCAAATTATTAGTCGAATAGACAAATTAGAAGAACGACAGAGCAGTATAAAAACTGATTTAAAAAAAATCAAAATAGTCAAACGTCAAAACTATTTATACTCTGGGCTAATTAGCAAAATACAAGGAAAAGTTATTTACCAGCAATTTTATTGCTGGAATCGAATCTTATTATTGTATGTATTAATAATATAGGTATGCAAAGTCCGCAGATAGTGTGCTACTTTTTATAAACAAAATGGCGCCCGAAAATCGTATTTTTTTTTTCAATTTTTGCTCTATAACTCTAAAGATTTTAAATTTACACCAAAAACACTCAAATAAAAATTCACCGCAATTAAATTCTGCATAGAGACGTGTTTTTCCCGATTCACTGCGACGAAAACTTTCCCCGGAAAAAGCGGGTCTTTTCTTTAATTTTCTTTAAATCTAAATAATTTTCAACTAAAATAATTTTCAACTAAAATTTTTAGATAAGTAATTGTTAATCAATAATTAAATCACTTGGCAATAAAAAGCCCTTTTTGTATAAATTATAATTAGTTTAGCAACAATTGAATTGTTAATTAAAAATATACGGTCGCTATAATAACGAAAATAATTATGGTGCATAAGAATAACTTCGATTTTTTCATAAAAAGACACTATACCTATCTAATGTACTTTACAGAATTGAAATTGGAATATTTTAGCGGCCTCAGGAATATTTTAAAATTATAAACAATTTTTTGGCTTATAAACAAATAGAATATCTCAAAAAATATTAAACTAAATTAAATTGTGAAAACGGTATTCGAAAAACAGTGGCAGAACGCTTATTTTAAAAGAAAAAACGTTTAATTATGACGAGTAGTTCCTGAGATACAACCGGTCAAAGTTGACCGGAATTTACGGCAAAGATATAAGCAATAGGATCATAATTTTCAATCCATCCCCTTTTTATTTTTGGCCTCTTTCTCTAAACCAATTTTTATATCTTTAAAATTGTCATAACATATATTATTATAATAAAAACTATCGATAATACGTGTGAAAATTACCAAAAATAACAAAATTCCAATCAAAAATTAGGTTGGAGAAAATGTAACCATCAAAGTTCAAAATCGGTATACGTTAAAAAAATGCATTTTCTCGGCTTCCCATGGAGCAATTTCCTTCATTTTCTTTTGTTCCCTAATAACTCGAGTAGAGCCATCGAACTAACGCATCATTAAATGTCAAACTTGCTATTGTTTTGTTATAATAGATTAATTTATTTATAAGAACAGAAAACTACATATTTTTTCCAGTTTTAGGCTTTTTTTTTTAGATAAACTTACTACAAGTGTACCTTTTAAAGTTAAAAACATAAATATTCTGAAATATTAGCTGAAATTTGAAAGCTGAATAATTATTTAAACAATTTTTATTGAAACAAATTAAAATTTTGTGTTATAATAAATAAATTTATTTATTATAACAAAAGAAAAGCAAGTTTGACATTCAATAATGCGTTAGTTCGATGGCTCTACTCGAGTTACTTGGGAACAAAAAAAGAATGAAGGAAATTGCTCCATGTGAAGCCGAGAAAATTAATTTTTTTAACGTACACCGATTTTTAACTTTGAGGGTTACATTTTCTCCAACCTAATTTTTGATTGGAATTTTGCAATTTTTGGCAATTTTCACACGTATTATCGATAGTTTTTATTATAATAATATATGTTATGACTCTTTTAAGGATATGAAAATTGGTGTGGAGAAAGAGGATAAAAACAAAAAGGTGACGGTTTAAAAATTATGATCCTATTGTTTATATCTTTGCCGTAAATTCCGGTCAAATTTGACCGGTTGTATCTCAGGAACTGCTCATCATAATTAAACGTATTTTCTTTTAAAAGAAGCATCCTGCCGCTGTTTTTCGAATACCATTTTTACAATTTAATTTAGTTTAACATTTCCCGAGATATTCTATTTGTTTTTAAGCCAAAAAATTCTTTATAATTTTAAAATATTCCTGAGGCCGCTTAAATAGTCCAATTTTAATTCTCTAAAGTACGTTAGATACGTATAGTGTCTTTTTATGAAAAAATCATAGTTAATCTTATGCATCATAATTATTGTCGTTATTATAGTAACCGTAAATTTTTAATTAACAATTCAATTGTTGCTAAACTGTTAATTCAATTTCCATCGGCTTCTGAAATTATAATCTATATGAAAAAGGCTTTTACATTACCAAGTTATTTAATTATTGATTAACAAGTACTTATCTAAAAGTTTAGTTGAAAATTAAAGATTTTGTTGGAAAAACCCGCTTTTTCTGGGGAAAGTTTTCATCAAAGTAAATCAGAAAAAACACTTCTCTATGTAGAATTTAATTGCGGTGAATTTTTATTTGAATGTTTTTGGTGTAAAGTTAAAATCTTTGGAGTTATAGAGCAAAAATTGAAAAAAGCACGATTTTCGGGCGCCATTTTGTTTATAAAAAAGTAGCACACTATCTGCGGACTTTGCATACCTATATTATTAATATATAAAATCATAAGATTCGATTCCAACAATAAAATTGCTGGTAAATAACTTTTCCCAAAAATGGCCCATTCTCCGATAATCAGCCCAGACTATTAGAAAATAAAATAGCGAAACAACCAAACGATTTAACATATAATTAGACGAAGCAATAAAGCACTAAAATCGGCCTTACCTCCGAAAAAAAAAGGACAAGACGGATTTTAATAAAATTCTTTTTGCATTCGATTCGTGAATGCACCAGGAAACTTTGTGAACCGGAGCCATGATATAATATTGAAAAACTGCATACAAAAAATGCATTATTAAAGTGCATCTCAAACAGACAATAAAAAAAAATCAGAACTCGTCAAATCAATATCGGCGGAAATGAGTTGAATTTTGTTACTCGGGGGTTTTTGGGGCCGCTAACGAAGAATTTGACACCGGAAGTGATTTTCGGAGTACTTGTTGCCCAGGGTACCTACTGTTTAGCTCTATTGGGGAGTTTTCGGCAAAAAAAAATATTAAAAAATTAGTCAAACATAATTACTTACTCGGGGATTTTTGGGGTCGCTAACGACGAATATGACATAGGAAGCGATCTCCTGAATACCTGGTGCCATGGGTACCTACATCTTATGAAGTTTTCGGCAAATTCATTAATAAATTAGCCAAAAATCGTGATATGAAAGGAAACGGCGATTGCATTTTATTTCACTTCGACCACCACCAATATTCTACACGACGTGTTTCGAGCTCTCGTCAGGAACATCTAGGTGGATGGTCGAGGTATAACAAAATGCAATTGGCCTTTCTGGTAGTAATAAAATAACCAGACTTCAGTACACTTGGTACGACATCTATATGAATTAAACGAAAAGATTTCTCTGGTATACAGAAGAAATCTTTTCCGTAGCGGACGCGAAAATGTAAATTTCAAAGTCTTCATAAAAGACGATGAACGACAAAAGTCGATGAACATTTCGTTTAATTCATATAGATGTCGTACCAAGTGTACTGAAGTCTGGTTATTTTATTATTACCAGAAAGGCCAATTGCATTTTGTTATACTTTGACCATCCACCTAGATGTTCCTGACGAGGGCTTGACATGAGCTCGAAACACGTCGTGTAGAACATCGGTGGTGGTCGAAGTGAAATAAAATGCAATCGCCGTTTCCTTTCATATCACGGTTTCTCCGTTATTGACGAATGTGTAGCGAATAACGTGGCTTTGTAGACAAATCTGTGACACAAAGAGGTGTCTTTTGTCGTTCATCGTCTTTTATGAAGACTTTGAAATTTACATTTTCGCGTCCGCTACGGAAAAGATTTCTTCTGTATACCAGAGAAATCTTTTCGTTTGATTCATATAGATGTCGTACCAAGTGTACTGAAGTCTGGTTATTTTATTATTACCAGAAAGGCCAATTGCATTTTGTTATACCTCGACCATCCACCTAGATGTTCCTGACGAGAGCTTGACATGAGCTCGAAACACGTCGTGTAGAATATCGGTGGTGGTCGAAGTGAAATAAAATGCAATCGCCGTTTCCTTTCATATCACGGTTTCTCCGTTATTGACGAATGTGTAGCGAATAACGTGGCTTTGTAGACAAATCTGTGACACAAAGAGGTGTCTTTTGTCGTTCATCGTCTTTTATGAAGACTTTGAAATTTACATTGTCGCGTCCGCTACGGAAAGGATTTCTTCTGTATACCAGAGAAATCTTTTCGTTTAATTCATATAGCCAAAAATCATTACTCGGTGGGTTTTTGGGATCGCTGACGACGAATATGATATCGGAAGTAATCTACCGAGTACCTGGTACCCAGGGTACCTACTGTTTACCTCGTTTTCTGGAGTTTTTGGAAAATTCATTAAAAAATTAGTCAAACATCATTAGTTACGAGACAAAAACTAGGTACCCTGGGCACCAGGCTCACCGGTGATCACTTCCGATGTTATATTCTTCGTCAGAGACCTCAAAAATCGCTAAGTAATGAATTTTAACTAATTTTTTAATGAATTTGTCAAAAACTCCAGAAAACGAGGTAAACAGTAGGTACCCTGGGCACCAGGTACTCCGGAGGTCACTTACATCATATTCGTTTTCATCGACCCCAAAAACCTCAGAATAACAAAATTGAGCTTATTTCCGCCGAAAATTGACGAGTTCTGAATTTTTGAAGTTATACTTCTTTACGATCGAGAGTGAAATTTTATAATGCCGGGCGCATGCGCACACAGACAGCATGTAGTTCGTTGCTAATCTTTCAAAATATGTATGTATCAGCGCTGTCAGCGCAAATAAGTCATTAATAGGATATATCAGTGTTTTTAGTAAATGTATTATTTATTATAATTTTTGTGTCTTTGGATTTGTCTTCCTCGGGAATAAGATATTTTATAATAATAATAGTAAGTATATTTAAAGTATTTTTGTATACTTCACTTGGTCTATTAAATTTGTCAGTATGTATGAGAAATCTTGTAACCTGTCAAAGCAAAAGTAATATAGCTCAGTGGTAGAGCGTGTGATCGGAGATCGAGAGGTCCCGGAAAATTCATATTCTTTTTTTTTAATTTTTGGTATCGTTTTAACAAAAAATTTTTAAAAGTGGTAGGTAAGAAAGTTAGTTTAATATTTAAATAAAATACAAATAACCTGTCAAGTATATTAATTTCGTTGAAATCATAATAATAGAAGTATACCTTCTCACGTGCGTACAAAATACACACACATTCTTTTTTTTGTCTGTTTCAGATGCAGTTTAAAAATGCATTTTTTGTATTCAGTTTTTCAATATTTTATCATGGCTCCGGTGCACAAAGTTTCTGGTGTATTCACGAATCGAATGCAAAAAGAACTATTCGCGATTGAAACGGAATATAGAGGGCAGGTCGAATGCAAGAAAATGGCCGATATAAATGGTATAAACAAACATTCAATTGAGGAATAGAACAATACCGATTTGATTTAAAATATTTTAATGTATTCATAATGCTGAAATTTACTAAAAATTTCCTAATATTGACCAAATTCCATTCAAATCAACAATTTTCTGGTTTGTTTATACCACTTATAGTAGTTTAAATTTATTGCACCAGAGGTCAGCTACTTTGTTTTTCATCGCGAATTAAGATCCGTCTTGTCCTTTTTTTAAAAGTTTTCTATATTCAGTCGAAAGTTTGATATCAAATACATATCGAATGACTACACGAAATTGAAGCTGATATATTTAAAAAATTATTACAATTGGTGTATCTTCAGCATTTAAAGATTTTCTGGAGCAAATTATTATACAGGTCGTAAATAGATTAGAGGAGATTTAAATTCAACAAGCTCTCCGATTATAACGACACAATAAATCTAATTTTAGCCCAGGAATATGAAACGCGAGAAGTATTTACAGAGCTCGCCTGAAATTAAAAGAAATAACATTTCGAGAAAATCACGGATTTCAAGGAAGTCACAACCACAGAAGCCAAAACCTATATTCCTCATTTTAAGTATACCGCTCCCAGGTAAGGAAATAATGATCTAAAAATGAGGTCAGAAAGTTACCTAGATCGACAGTCAGTAGCTCAACACAATGTTCCGATAGAAATAATAATAAATATAGGGCTCTAAGGAATCAATCTCCCAAAATTGACCACAGATGTTCAAACAACATCAATATTCTTTCTATACGACTCTATTTGGAATGACAATGCCTGCACTGTACTGTAAAAGAGTAAGGCTGATTCTCACTATCATGCAAGGCAAGTGCTCGTCATAGGCAAGGCATCGGCTCGGCAAGATACATTTTACATAAAATCTAATGCACTTCACGGGATGTAATTCACATTATGCGTGCCAGGCACCGGCAAGCGACGGGCTTTGCATGCGACGTTCTTTTCGAAACAATCTTTGCCTAGCATGTGCCGTGAAGGTCACGACAGTGTGAATACCTTACCGGCAAGCAATCTGCAATATTGGTTGTTTAAAATTAGTTTTATAAAGACGATAGAGAAAAGAAGTATTTTGTTTTTGTGGAGGTCCCTCAATATGCTCTAATTTTTCTTCTTCTTTTGGCATCATAACTCTGGATGGGTCTTTGCCTGTCTGGCTATGTCCTTCCATTCTGATTTCTCTTGTGTACTTTTTCTCCATTGTCTTACGTTCTTTGGTTTTCATGTCGTCTTCCACGTCATCCGTCCCTCTCGTTCTGGCCCTTTCTTTTTTTTTCGCCTTCCTATCGGCTTCAATCGTAATATTTTCTTTGTTGTTTGTTCATTGTATTTTCTCTACACATGTCCCAGCCGGGGCAGTTTTTGACTTTTCACAAATTGTACAATATTGAAACCTTCATTCAATTCATTAACCTCGTAGTTTCTACTGATTCTCCATGCGCCGTCTTGCTCTTACACCGGGCCATATATTTTCTCAGTATTTTTCTCTCGAATGTACTGAGTTGGGCTTCATCCCTTTTCGTCATTGCTCAGGTTTCACAACCATACGGGTCTAATCAATGTTCTGTAGATAGTCATCTTGGTTCTTTTGTCTAATAATTTCGGTGTCATCAATATTTTAATAGCATACCCCTCTGGAAATACGTGCATTAATTTCGATCCTTACGGAATTCTTCTGACTTCTGTGCCCAGATATGTGAAGGCATCCACACGTTCAAGAGTATTAGGTCTGGATCCCGCGTATGAAAAAAAAGTTAATTAATAACAAGCTGAAAACTTGTTAATAGCCTAAGGGTGTCTAGTCGGATAAACTTTGATATATGGGAACACTGGAACAGGGGCAGTTTTAATTGTGGAACAGGTTAAAAATTTGGAACGGTCACACCACGAAAACGGCACATTTATTTTGTCCGACAGAACAGACTTAAACTCTCCGAACAGAGATTAAACTCTCATGCAAAAATCAGACTGCTATTTATCACCTGTCATAATTCCTGTCATTTGACATATTCCACATGTTCCACTCATTAAAACGCCAATTGGGTGATAAATAGCAGTCTGATTTTTGCATGAGAGTTTAATCTCTGTTCGGAGAGTTTAAGTCTCTTCTGTCGGACAAAATAAATGTGCCGTTTTCGTGGTGTGACCATTCCAAATTTTTAACCTGTTCCACGATTAAAACTGCCCCTCTTCCAGTGTTTCCATATATCAAAGTTTATCCGACTAGACACCCTTAAGCTATTAACAAATTAATCAACTTTTTTTTCATACGCGGGATCCAGACCTATATAGTTTTCTATTGTGGTATAATTTTCATTGTCATGTGTTCTTTTGACAGTCATGTAATTATTGACGACTTCATTTATTTAAAGCTCCCTTTTTCGTGCTTCAGGATCAATGTTTTTGAACGCTTCAGTTAGTCGCGTTAAAGTGTAGAACTACATCGTCTGCATATGCAGTTTGTACTGTCTACGTGTTTCATTGGTTTTTCTGATGTGTGACTCAAGAACTAGGTTCAATATTATGGTTCAATATGCAGCCATAGGTTGTTAAATTCATCCACTGTCATTCGGTTATATTTAAAAAATTTGTATAATCGTCTAAAAGTTCGGAGTGTAAAGCGCGTGATACACACGCAATCTTTAAGTACGCGGTTTTAAAGATCGCGGTCGCCGTCGGTAGCAAAAAATTTAGAAACTGTCCTCGTGGTTAAATTTTTTATTTTCTGTGTACCTAATTTTGCTGAAATCTTATGTTTTTTAGTAGAGTTTGATTATTTTTTTGATCAGGTTTTGTTAAATATAAGAACAATTTGATTTTTTATAAGTGTGGTAAGCTGTCAAAACCATGATGTGAAGTATAGCACTTGTTTTTGATCTATTTTAATTTAATACAAGGTAGGCATAAACAAACAAAATATCATAGATAAGATGGTAATATTTTCATTAGGAGGATAAAACAGCCTATAAATAATTAGGTTTACTCAAAAACAAATAATCAAAAATAATTAAGTATAGCTTAAAATAGAGTTTTACGGTTTTCTTAAAACTTATAAAATGTAACTTGTCTCCTTTCAACAATAAACGATTGAATTATTTCTAGGCAATTTGCTTAATTAGTGAAAATATGAGTGTAACTTTAAACGCAATAACATGATGGCTCGAGGATTGCGGCTCGTGGCAGTGATACACGTACGATTTCAAATTTTTGGATCGACGGCGTACTTACTCGGCGGACTTAAAGTACGCGTACTTGCGGTGATACACGCGCGAAAAAGGTCGCGAGCCATAAGTTCGCGTACTTACTTGCGTGTGTATCACCCCTTTACGGTTGCAAATTCTCCTTCTTTTGTGCGTTTCTTTAGCATTTTAAGCACCCAACAATGTATTTTTCTATTTCTGCAATATTTGTTTCCATTTTTTGTTCCTTCGTCTAATATTAGAGCAATTTTTATTAACGTTCAATTTCAAAATTGTTCACTACACAAAGCAACCAACCCGCGGCAAGCCTTTCGCAGTGTGAATTGGCCCCGAAAACCTTAAACAAAATGGCAATGTAACCGAAGAAGTAAGTTTCCAGATAACCAGAGACAAAAAGGATAAAGATAATGATAACACTTCACTAGTAAGCCTTAAAAAAATCAAAAGAAAGATAATGACTTAGAACTCATACGAGAATCTTCTTTTAATTCTTCTCAAGCCTGTGTTCGTCCACTGCTGGACATAGGCCTTTTCCATTTGCTTCCATACGAGAATGGTTTGCTTAAAATGAAGTAAGACCTATTTGGTAGAAAATAACCAAATATAGTATAACTATAGAGGTGTACTGGGCTTTAATTGGAAACTATGTATCTTGCTTCTTCTTGCTCATGTACCATGTCCTTTCAGAACGTTCGTTACCATCATAGCTATCTTAATTTTATTCACTGCCACCGTAAATATCATACTTGTATCAACACCATACCAATCTCGCGTTCTTCAACCGTGAGGTTCTTCTTCGTCCTGGACTGCGTTTGCCCGCTATTTTTCCTTGCATAATATTTTGTAGCAACCTATATCTGTATCTTTCCAATGGTCTATTATATCGGAAATGAGAAATTCTCGATGGAGTACGTACATTTCAACAATTGGTACTGCCAAAATCACACATTAAACGGACGTAGTTAAGTAGAAAACGTCCAACCCACAAATTGTCAAAAATGAGATTTTATTACCAGCGAATAAAAAATTCCTGTTTCTATAATGTGCAGTAACCATACAAGCGAAAACACTACCTCTTTCTAATAAAATCGTCAAAGATCTAACCCACAATCATGCCTAACTCAGATTTTTAATATGAATAATAACTTGAAGTGGTTTGAGCGTTTTCTAAGAAATATAAATTGATTTCAATAACCGTCTTAAAATAACCGTTGAAACGTGCCAAGTGGTTTGAATAATTTCAACGCTTCACGATAGACTAACATTAGTATGTGTTTTTTGGGATTGAAAACGTTCAAGTGGGTTGGACGTTTTCTACCTATAAATTTCAATGTAAATATTAGAAATACGAATACAATCAGAAATGGTCCAAACCACTTGGTATCATTTTACAGTTTGTGTTCAGATAATATGTGAAAGCAATTTTTAGTAGATATTATAATTATTACGTTGTAATATCGGTAAATCGCCATTGTCATATGGGTAAATCACCGAGTACGAAATTATGTGTTTATTCGTGCACATTTGTTTAGATTTATATAAACAGTTTGTGTTTAACCCTACAGTGATAGACTTATGTCTGGAAGAGGAAAAAAATGGACATACAGCGACGTGGAAAGTCAAATTGTAGAAAATTTTTCGACATTACTTGTAGTGCTCTGGCCCAATGTAAATCTTTAGCAGATTCAAAAGTAAAACAGACCAAAAGGTATATGCACCTTATTCCAGATGATGCTAAACCTTTTTTACAATAATTTTATGGGTGCTGTCAATCTGATAGAAGATGTTGATAGGTTCAATGTTCTGGACTTAGATTTTGAAATGGATCTTGGTAATATAAATGAGTAAAATGTTTTTGATATGTTCAAGTTACTATAATCCTTTATTCAAAACTATCGTTTTTCATTTATCTAAAACACTCCAACCCACATAACCATGTTTTATCAAAACATTTTCTCTTATTACCCTTTAGGCAGTATACGTCAAACCCGTAACTTTGAACATATCTTTCTTAAAAAATGCGCTTGTGAAAAATTACATAACTAAAATCTTCATACAATTAATATCAAGTATTATAGTCACTGTCATAGTAATCAAAATTATTGTGTTTTAGTGGGGTACTTTAATAATACTTAAATTAGATTACCCAACAATTGCTATTTTTGGGTTGGACTTTTCTGCTTAATTACGTCCTGGTGTTGCAATACCTTCGTAGCAGCCATTCTCGAGGGAATTTTAGATTTAAAAGGAAATTGGTCATAGTTTGAGACATAATTTACTGAGTCAATTATTGCCGAGATATATGTAGAAGATTGGTACAAGAAATATCATCTTATAAATATATTATATTACCTTTAACTTACCTCGGTCAATTTCGAAAGAACCAAGATGATTTTCAAAACACGAAAGACGAATTGGATTCCCCCAGGAAACAACAACCTCTATGAAGATGTACTAACCAGACGTATACAAGACCTTGAAAACGACATAGAAGACATTGAACAAGCAAATAATGTCATAACGAAAGCACTAAAAGAAACAGAAAGGGAGTGCTGCCCGACTGTCGTGACCCATAAAGAAAAATTAGGCCAAAATACCAAAGAGTTAATAAGTAAAAGAAAACAGTTGACGGAAAAATACGACTCCAACTACACAACACTGAAGAAGTTAAATAAAGATATCCACCGATCAATCCGAAAAGACATAAGAGAAAACAACACAAGAGAAATAACTCACATAATTCAAGAAAACAAAGGTTTAAAAGTTTTGAGGCGTAATACGAATAACATCGGTAACAAAAATATGTACAAAATCAGAAACAAAGATGGCAACATGGCCACGGATAAAGCCGAAATCCTCAAGGTTGTCGAATCGTTTTATCGCGAAATGTATGAGAGCACCAACGAAAGGCAAGATCAGCCCCTGCCCAAAATCACAAACCAGGGATCAGAATTAATGCCAGAAGTAACACCACATGAAGTTAAAAAGGCACTTTCAGAAATGAAAAATAATAAATCCCCTGGCGATGATGGAATAGTAATCGAAGCAATCAAACAAGGTGGAAATAAAATTATCCAGGCTTTGGCCAAACTTTTCACCCAATGCATTTACCAAGGAAAAACTCCTTCTCAATGGAACAATGCAGTCATTGTTTTATTACACAAAAAGGTGACATAACAGATCTGAAAAACTACCGTCCTATCGGTTTGCTATCACACATATATAAACTTTTCACAAAAATTATCAAAAAAAGACTGGAGGCTAAGTTAGACTTCTATCAACCTAGAGAACAAGCTGGATTTAGATCTGGATATAGCACTAACGACCACTTACTGGTAATAAAAAACCTAATAGAGAAGTCTGCGGAATACAACAAACCATTGGCACTGATATTCGTGGACTACGAGAAAGCATTCGATACCAATAGCCAGCAGAAAATGTTAAAAGCATTGACAGAATGCCGAATAGACCATCGCTACATTAACATGATCAAATATATCTACCAAACGGCAACGGCTAGCGTAAGACTGTCTGAACAACAAACAAATACATTCTGTATACAGCGAGGAGTACGGCAGTGAGACACCATCTCACCAAAGCTGTTCACAACCCTTTTAGAACACACATTTAAGAAGGCAGATCTAAACGAATATGGTATCAATATAAATGGCTCAGTCATTTGAGATTCGCAGATGACATCGTCCTTATTGCCGATCGTATGGATGATGCAATAATAATGTTGAACGAATTATATTACGCTTCCTTAGAGGTCGGACTAAAGATTAACATCAACAAGACGCAAATAATGACTAATCTGGTGCTAAATCGTAATATTGTTGTTGATGGAATAAATATTGAGCAGACTGCATCTTATAAGTACTTGGGACATGAAATTCGGTTGGGACGAGATAACCAGACGTGCGAACTCCCACGTCGCATAGGAATAGCCTGGGCAGCGTTTGGTAAACTTAACTAGGTATTTAAATCGGACTTGCCCATATGCCTCAAAAGTAAAATCTTTGACCAATGTGTGTTGCCTGTACTCACTTATGGAGCCGAAATATTAACACTAACAAAAAAGGTAGTGAACAAGATTCGCGTAACTCAGAGGGCTATGGAGCGCCATATGTTGGGTGTCTCCCTGAGAGACCGAATCCCAAACGAAGAAATACGCCGTAGAACAAAAACAACAGACGCTGTCGAAAAAATCGCGTCGCTTAAGTGGAATTGGGCAGGACACGTCGCCAGATTGCCAGACAACCGATGGATAAAACGTATTGTCGAGTGGAGGCCGCGAGAAGAAGCACTACGGAGCAGAGGACGCCCACTAACCAGATGGGCCGATGATTTGAAACATGTTATCGGTAACTGGATGCAAGCCGCACAAAATAGAGATAAATGGAAAGAGCTGAGGGAGACCTATGTCCAGCAGTGGACGCGTACGGGTTGATGATGATGAACTTACCTCGGTAAAACTATCGCTATAGTTGCTCCTATCGCTAATCTTACTATTAAAAACATGAGCAATGTAAAACTTGAAAATGATTCTATATGTAAATGATATGATTTTTCTTTTTGTGGGTCGACAAACGCTAGGGTCATAAATTTTGTGTTCTTAGCCAGCTCCCTGAAAAGTAATTTTTAGTAAAATATGTAAGATGTGGTAGGTGAATCAATTTTACTTGTGACCATCCCTGTTGACCAATTCCTTTCGTAACCTTATTTTAAAATCTGTTGAATCTTGTCTTGATCGACATAAGTTTGTGTCCTAAAAAATAAAAAATGTAAATGAAAATATTTTGCTATGATAATATTTAAGATAATTAAGTAAATAATAATAAAACATTTGAACTCTACGCTTGGTATTGATTTTATTATTCTGTTTAAATTGTATTATATTGTTAGTCCATTCTTTCACGGTTTTTGCTGTAAATTTTAAAGAACCGCTTGGATCGACATGAAATTTGGCATACGCATAGATAACATGTCATAGAAAAAAAGTGATATGGTGCCGATGTGTGCTTTTGCCCTGGAGGTGAGTTTCACGCCATCTCGGAGGTGAAAAAATATATGTTCAAGATATGTTCCGAAATGGATAAACTGACTAATTTTAAGCAACTTTTGTTCTACAGAGTTTTTTCACCAAATCAATATTTTAGAGTTATTTGCAAGTGAATATGTTCATTTTTCAACAAAATAATCACGTTTTCAGGCGATTTTTCGCAAATAACTCAAAACAAGCATTTTGTCGAAAAAAATATTCTTAGCAAAACTATAGAATATAAAAAATTTAAAAAATGGTGTATATATTAGGTCCCTATACTCAGCAAAAGCAGAGTTATAGCTAATAAAAAATAGGTTCATATTCGAAGAATTCCAAATAGAATAATTCAATGTGAAATATCCAAATAATGAAGCATTATTGGGGAAAAAGCGTTTCAACTTTTGAAAGTGTTTAAAAAATCTTTATTTCTGTTTTTATAAAAAAAATTTCTAGCATCAACTGAGGGCAAGTTACGCTCAAAATAAAGTTGGTCCCTTTTGTTTTGGCAAAAAAATCAGGAAGATCACCCCCCAATTAGTAACTTAAATGAAATTAATCGTTACCGCTTCACAAGTTACTTTACTTATGTTGTGTTTATATGAATTGTAAGTTTCATCGATTCAAAGTGCTTATTTTTGAAGAAAAAAAATGGTTTTAAAATAAAATTTTTAAAAATTTTAATTTTGAAAAAAATGCTTTTTTTCAAAATAACTTAAAATGGTTAGAGATACCAAAAGTCTTAAACAATAAAAAAAGTGGTTTTACTTTTCTGAATTTTTGTATTTTTTTGTTTTTCTGTAAGACAAAAATTGGTCAAGATTTGGTGTTTCTAAATTTGCATACACTCGTGATAAGTGACTCGTTCAAGCCCTTTTAACTACAACTCTTTCAAAAATAAGGACTTTATACCGATGAAACTTACATACTGTATGATCAATAGATACGCGAGTAAAAAACTTGTGAACTGATAACAATTAAGTTCATTTGAAATTCTAATTAGGGGGTGGTTTTCCCGATTTCTTACCAAAAAAAGGACCAATTTAATTTTGAGCGTAACTTGTTTACTTTTGATGCTAATTTTTTTTTTAAACAAAAATAAGCATTTTTAAACACTTTAAAAAAGTTAAAATGAGTTTTCCCCAAAAACGTGCTTCGTTTTTTGGTTATGGCACGTTAAAATATACGATTTGGAATTTGACGAATATGAACCTATTTTTCATTAGCTATAACTATGCTTCTACTAGATACAGTGATCTAATATATACACCAAGTTTTTTACTTTTTTACGTGAAATATTTTTGATAAGATTTTTTTTCCACCAAATACTTACTTTTTGAGTTATTTGCGAAAAACCGTTTGAAAACGTAGTTATTTTGTCGAACAATTAACATATTCACTCACAAATAACTCGAAAACTATTAACTTGGTGAAAAAACTTTATAGAACAAAAGTTGCTTAGAATTAGGCATTTTATCCATTTCCGAACTTATTTCGAACATATATTTTTCACCCCCGAGATGGGGTGAAACTCACCCCTAGGGCAAAAGCACACATCGGCAAAATATCACTTTTTTTCTTTGACTTATTAGCTATGTGTATGCCAAATTTCATGTCAATCCAAGCAGTTCTTTAAAATTTAGAGGTTTTGCAAAATTTTACCTTCAAAGAACGTACTATGTTATGATGCAAATATAATTGAACACTATAATAAATTTAATTCCAATACCAAGACAATCGCTTCAGAGTTTGTTACACAATTTTCGTCATTTAGAAAAATTAGAACTGCTTTCTTTATATTTTTTCTTTCACTATCCGTTTAATTATGGAGGCATCTTTCTATTGGACTCCTTGTTCGTTATTTCTGAGATTTATCCTTACCTGAGAATTATCTATTTTTAGCTTATCCTGACAATAAGTCCGAATAAGTGTTTCCCAAATATAAATAATTGTCATATTCATACAGAGATGCCAATAAAAGATGCATTGTTTGCAGTGAAAATAAGCAAATAATAAAACGACAATACACGTATAGTCGACGCAATAAAGCACTGAACCTTGGAAAAAAAACCACAAGACGGATCTTAATAATTCTTTTTTGCATTCGATTCGTGAATGCGCAAGGAAACTTTGTGACCCTGAGCCATGATATAATATTGAAAAACTGCATACAAAAAGTTCATTGTTAAAGTTCATCTCAAACAGACAATAAAATAAATTCAGAACTCGTCAATTATCGGCGGAAATGAGATCAATTTTGTTACCGAAAATGATTAAGAAATTGTTTAGTAGGTATTTGAAACAAAATCACAGGCAAATGTTCAGCCACCTTTTTGAAACCAATTAATAAATAAAGTTGATAGACTCAGATTAAATATATGCATCAATTGTTATAAGCATGAAATATCTCTCCTTTGTAGAAAATATTTTTTATGTCAATTTTTTTTAATAGAATTGCTAAATTAATTAAAATCGCTTAATAAAAATTTTTTTAAATAATAGAATTGTTAGATTATTTAAAATTGTTTAATCGCTTAAATAAAAATTTAACGTAAGCTCAATATAAATGAACAATATAAAAAAAATTGGCCCATGCTCAACTTCATTGTTTTAATGGGCACTATTTTTTATTTACCTTGAACAAAGTACAGAACAATTAAATAAATGTAATAATAAATTAAATTATTGTATTGTGATGTAAGTATAGTATTGTATTATTATTAATTATATACTTTCATGGAAAATAAACGTTATAATTATTATTATTATTACTCTGGGGTTTTTGGGTGAAAGCGACTATGACGTCATAAGTGATCTCCGGAGTACCTGGTGTCCAGGGTACCTACTTTTTACCTCGTCATTAAAATTCATTAAAAAATTAGTCAAAAATCATTACTCGGTGGTTTTTAGGGTCCCTAACAATGAATATGACATCGGAAGTGATCTACGGAGTACCTGGTGCCCAGGCTACCTACTGTTTACCTCGTCTTGTGCAGTTTTCGGCAAAAATTTATTAAAACATTAGCCAAAAATCATTACTCAGGGAGTTTTTTGGGTAGCTAACGACTAATGTGAGATTGGAAGTCATCTTCGGAGTACCTGGTGCCCAGGGTACCTACTGTTATCTCGTGACTAATGATTTTTGACTAATTTTTTAATGAATTTTACGAAAACTCCGAAAGACGAGGTAAACACTAGGTACCGTGGGCATCAGGTACTCCGGAGATTACTTCCGATGTCATATTCGTCGTCAGAGTTCCCAAAAGCCCCCCGGGTAATGAATTTCGATTAATTTTTAAATAAATTTGCCGAAAACTCCAGACAACAAGGTAAACAATAGGTACTCTGGGTACCAGGTATTCCGTAGATCACTTCCGATGTCATATTCGTCGTTAGGGAACCCAAAACCCCCCCAATATTGATTTTTGACTAATTTTTTAATAATTTTTTTGCCGAATACTCCACAAGTAAACAGTAGGTACCCTGGGCACCAGGTACTCCGTAGATCACTTCTGATGTCATATTCGTCGTTAGGGAACCCAAAACCCCCCCAATATTGATTTTTGACTAATTTTTTAATAATTTTTTTGCCGAATACTCCACAAGTAAACAGTAGGTACCCTGGGCACCAGGTACTCCGTAGATCACTTCTGATGT
Source organism: Diabrotica virgifera virgifera (assembly GCF_917563875.1). Taxonomy (NCBI): domain Eukaryota; kingdom Metazoa; phylum Arthropoda; class Insecta; order Coleoptera; family Chrysomelidae; genus Diabrotica; species Diabrotica virgifera. The sequence continues at coordinate 55,095,273 of NC_065446.1, forward strand.
CATATTCGTCGTTAGTGACCCTAAAGACCTCCCTAGTAATAATTTTTGACTAATTTTTTAATGAATTTTAATGACGAGGTAAAGAGTAGGTATCCTGGGCACCAGGTACTCCGGAGATCACTTACGGCGTCATATTCGTTTTCAGCGACCCCAAAAACCTCAGAATAACAAAATTGAACTTATTTTCGCCAATAATAATTGACAAGTTCTGAATTTTTTTATTGTCTGTTTGAGATGCACTATAAGAATGCATTTTTTTGATGTCGTTTTTCAATATTATATCATGGCTCGAGGTCACGAAGTTTTCCGACGTATTCACGAATCCAATGCAAAAAGAATTATTAAGATCCGTCTTGTCGTTTTTTTTTTTTGGAGGTAAGGCCGATTTTAGTGCTTTATTGCTTCTCCTAGTATACTGACTGTTACTCCGGTTTCACACACTAAGAATTTGAACGTGCGATCACTAGAACGCACGATGACATTCCAATGGTGACTAAAGCAATCCCATGGCAACTTTCACATTACACGGCTACTTCACCGAACGCTCCAACCGCCGTGTAATGTGAAAGTTACCATGGGATTGCTCGAGCCACCATTGGAATGTCATCGTGCGTTCTAGCGACCGCACGTTCAAATTCTTAGTGTGTGAAACTGGGGTAAGTGTTCTACTCTGTGTCCTTTTGTTTTTTGTTGCTTGTCACATCATATGAATAATAAAAACTATATAGAGCCTGGGCAAATTATGGAAAAATAGGCCATTTTTGGAAAAATATATTTACCAGCATTTTTTTTATGGAATCGAATCTTATGATTATATGTATTAATAATATAGGTATTCAAAGTCCACAGATAGTGTGCTATCTTGTTTATAAACAAACTAGCGCTCCGAAATCATGTTCTTTCAATTATTGCCTGTATCTCCGAAAATTATAACTCCACAACAAAAATACCTAAATGAAAATTCACCGTAATTTAATCCTGCATAGAGATAACTTTTTACTGATTTTCTTCGACGAAAATTTTCCTCGGAGAATCCGGGTTTTCCCAAAAAAATGTCTTATTTTCAACTATAGATTTAGGTAAGTAATTATTTTTCAATAATTAAATAGCTGGGTGACATCAACCCTTTTTCGTATAGATTATATTTCCAGAAACTGGTAGAAATTGAATGAATATTTTAGCAACAATTAAATTTTTAATTGACAATTTACGTTCGCAATAATAACCATAATAATTATGATAGACCAGAAAAACTATGATTTCCTTATAAAATGGCAAAATCGCTATCTAACGTACATTACAGAATTGAAATTGAACTATAAGAACGGTCAGAAATGTTTTAAAGTTATAAACAATTGTTTGGCTTATAAACAAATAGAATATCTCGATAACTGTTAGATTAAGGGCCAGTTGTTCGAACGCTAATCAAAAATGATCTTTATCAAATATTTAATTACTGTCACAACTGTCAATGTCAACTTTTATTTTGTTGCTGAAAACAACTTCTTCTTAGGGTGCCTGTCCATTCCGAACGTTGGCGATCATTCTGGCTATGATGGCTTTGTTAGTTGCTATACGGAATAGTTGTGTTGAGGTCTTTCTATACCATGCTTTTAGGTTAGCAAGCCAGGATATTCTTCTTCGTCCTGGGGCCCTTTTTCCTTTAATTTTGCCTTGTAAAATGCACTGGAGTAGCTCGTATCTGCATTGATTTCTCATTATATGCCCCAAGTACTGCAGCTTACGGCCCTTCATGTTGACTAAATCTGCGGTTGTGTTCATTCTCCGTAGTACTTCTTCATTGGTGACTTCTGTACAACCCTAGCTCAAAAGCTTGAAGTTTCGATAGAGTTTTCTCCTTCAATGTCCACGTTTCTATTTCGTATAGAAGCATTGAGTACACGTAACATTTATGGAGCCTTATTTGTGTTTTTAGAGTGATGTTATGGCTCTTGAACACAGAGCTCATAGTCAAGAATGCACTCTTTGCCTTTACGATGCGACATTCAATCTCTTGAGTATTGTCCCACGACAAAACATAATTATTGATTACAATTATGAAATTAGTTAATCAATTATGTTAATAATTGTTATATTAATTGATTAACTGATCTCATAATTATATTCAATTATGTTTTCAGCAACTCAACCAAAGTTGACATTGACAGTTGTGACAGTAATTAAATATTTGGTAGTGACCATTATTAATTAGCGTTCGAACAACCAGCCCTAAATTAAATTAAGACAAAGGTATTGGAAAGGACGCTTATTTTAAAACAAAAAAGTTTAATTACGATAAATGGTTCCTGAGATACAACCGGTCAAAGTCGACTGGCAGCTTCGACGAAGTTATAAACAATAGGATGGTTATTTTCGAACCATTACCTTTTTATTTCAGTCCTCTTTCTACATACAAATTTTCATATCTTCAAATGACTCAGACAATCATCATCATCATTTGGCTCTACAACTCTATGTGAGTCTTGGCCGCGTTTATTATTTCCCTCCATTGTTGTCGGTCCTGAGCAGCTATTTCCCATTGCTGTACTCCCATTTTGTGTAGATCGCTGGCTACTGCGTCCTTCCATCTCTTTCTTGGGCGACCAACTGACCTTTTTCTATCGGGCCTTTCCCAGAATGTGGCGTTTAGAAGACTTTCGTCACTTGATCTTAGTACGTGACCCGCCCATCGTATTCTGTTTGATTTAATGTAGCGTACTATGTTTTCATCTCCGTATATTGCCTGGAGTTTATCATTGTGTCTTCTTCTCCATTCTCCTGTTGTCTCTTCTCTGCAAGGCCCATAGATAGTCCGCAGTATCTTTCTTTAAAGTACCAGTAATTTTGTTGTTTCCCGCTGATTCAGAGTCCAGGTTTCGCTTCCATACGTTATTGTGGGACGAATTATTGTCTTATATACTCTTATTTTTGCTGGCCTTGAGAGTATTTTTGATTTAAGTAGGGTCCTTAACGAGTAATATGCCCTGTTTCCTGCAATAATCCTGGCTGCCACGTCCTTTTCATAGTTATTTTCAGATATTATGATCGCTCCCAAGTACTTAAATTCTTTGACGACTTCAAAATTGTACTCATAAATTGTTACGTTTTGTCTAACCCTTGGCCTTGGGTTCTTCGGAACCACCATGTACTTGGTCTTGTCCTCGTTGACCTTAAGACCAACTTCCTTGGCTCCGTTCTCGAATAGGGTGAAAACTTCTTTTGCATCTCTGGTGGATTGTGCAATTGTGTCCACGTCATCCGCAAAGGCTAATAATATTTTTGATCCTTGGGCGGCAAATCCGTTTGTCAGTTGTGGCTGAGCTTTCCTTACTGCATGTTCCAGTGCGAAGTTAAACAGCAGGGGGGCGAGAGGATCTCCTTGTCTAAGTCCGGTGTCAATGAGGAATTCCTCCGACGTGTTGCTGCCAACTCTGATTCGTGCGGAAGCCTCCTCCGTGCTCACCTTTGCTAATCGTACCAGTTTTCCAGACAATATATTATAATAATAAAAACGATCGGTATTACGCTTGAAAAAATCCAAAAATACATACCAAAATCCATATCAAAAACCAAATTGAAGGTAATATAATCTCAAAGTTCAAAATCGGTATAGGTTAAAAAAATATATTTTCTCGGCTTCCCAAGGAGCAATTTTCTTCATTTTTTTATTCCAAGTGATTCGTGTAGAGCCACCTTATTAATGCACTAGTTTATAATGCTTTAGTTTTGTTATAATAAATTAATTAATTTATAGCATAATAAAACTACATAATTTTTCCAGTTATAGACTATTTTTAGAAAAACTAACAACACGTGTACCTTTTAACGTTCAAAATACAAATATTCTCATTTGAAAGCTGTATAATTATTTAAACAGTCTTTGTTTAAACAAATTAAAAAATTTTGTTACAATAAATAAATTAATTTCTTATCACAATTCTAAGGCATCTTTGGCATTTTTGGCATTTAGTAGTGTACCTTAGTTAGGTGGCTCTACTGGAGTTCCTTGGGTATAAAAAAATTAAAAAATTTGCTCCATGGGAAACCGAGAAAATACATTTTTTAACCTATACCGTAAAATGGAGTGTAGTTGACCGCTGGGGTGAATTTGACTGAAAAGTTCGAAAATGTTTCCAACATGCGTATTTTTTTGGTTATTAATATTAGTAAATTTTATACTAATTTTATTCATTGTAAATGTATTTTGAAAATATATTATGTAAAAATTAAGAGCTATTTTCTTGTATATACTAAAAACGCGGCCTCGAAATTATTAACTTAATTTGTAAGAAAATGAATGTTCTTAAACTTTGTTATAAAAATCATGACACTAAAAATATTATTGGCAACTGTTGGTAATATTTCAACGAATCATTAACTGTAGATAAAAATAACAGTTACTAATTTTGAATGAGTTTTTAAGTTTCGTTACAATCTTCAAATTTGTCAACTTATGCACTTTTCGCTTAATTTTGGGGCGCAGTTGACCGCCAGGGTGAAGATGTCCATCAGGTCAAAACTTGCAGGATCTTGCATCGTATCTACATTGACTCGACGCTGCTTTATTGTTTCGTTGTTAGTTTAGTTTGAAAAGCGGACAGGAGCTGACGCGTAAAATATTTTTAAATATAATTACGTTCTTATCGACAATAAATTTGAAAAATGCCGAGGGTTTATAAGCGTAAGGATGGTGCAAAAATTCTTAAACAATACAGTGCGGAAACGCTGGAAAAGTGTTTTCTAAAAGTGTTTTTCCATCTAAAACAGAAGTTTTAGATGGAAAAATAAGTGCTAATGCAGCATCGAAAAAATACAAAATTTCAAAGTGTACGTTAATGAACAGAATACATGGGCGATGCATTAAACAACATGGTGGTCAAACTGTTTTTACCAAAGTTGAAGAAGATGATTTTGTGGATGGAGTGATTACTTCTGCGAATTGGGGATTCCCGTTAAATACATTGGATCTTCGTTTAACTGCAAAAGCCTACCTAGGCCGTCTTGGTAAAATCTCGCTCTTTAAAAATAATTTCCTTGGGTACAATTGGGCTAAGGGGTTTTTAGAGAGACATAAACAAACTTTAAGTGAACGCTTAAGCAACAATATAAAAAGAGTTCGTGCTGCCGTCGATGCTGAAACATTAACAATTTTTTTTAATGAATTAAGTAAAACACTTGAAGGTGTCGATCTCGCTGCAATATTTAATTACGACGAAAATAATTTAAGTGATGATCCGGGAAAAAATAAACTAATTTATCAAAGAGGTGTCAAATATCCAGACAATATAATAAACTATACTAAAAGTGCTGTGACAATTATGTTATGTGTTTCGGCAACGGGAGATATATTACCGCCTTATGTAGTTTATAAGGCTACAAATTTGTAGGATTCTTGGCACCAAGGAGGTCCTAGGGGCACCCCATGTTGTGAAAAGAAATGCTGCAGTAAAGGTACGCGCTATAATAGATCTAATCATGGATGGTTTGATGCAATTTGTTTTACCGTTTGGTTTAAGACTATATTTTTGCCTCATGCTCGTTTGATTGAAGGAAAGAAGGTCTTAATAGGAGACAATCTTTCGAGTCATTTTACAAAAGAAGTGCTCAATATTTGTAAAGATAATAATATTGCTTTCATTTGTCTTCCACCAAATGCAACGCAATTTTTGCCAACCCCTCGACGTTAGCTTCTTTGGACCAATGAAGAATTATTGGAAACAATTACTACACGAGTGGAAGAAAGCCAATCCAAACTCATCGTCTGTTGAGAAAAGTTTGTTTCCAAGATTACTAAAAAAAATTTTGAGAAAATGGCGCCGTCTGCTGCAGTTAACGCTAGAAAGGGATTTTATACGTGTGTTGTCCTTTGTCTAAAGATAAACTTTTAGTAAATATCCTAGTGAGAAGCAAACCACTCATCGCAACAGTGCTGATGTCTGAGAGGTACTATTAGATTATTTAAAAGAACAGAAAATTCCCAAAAAACGTGAGCCTACAATAAAACGAAAGAAACTGAATGTTATACCAGGAAGATCAGTTGCGTATGTGGACAGTCCAGAAAAAGACAGTGACGACGATAACATGCCTTCTACAAGCAAGGCACAAATGGCGAAGAAAAAAGTTTTTGAAAAAAGCGATTAAGCTAGTTCCGGAACCGAGAGCGTGACTTAAAATTTTGACCAAGATGACCATGAACTTACAGACATTCAAAGTAATGCTGAGGAAACAGAATACTTTCACATTAATAATATAGAAGCAAATTCATGGGTTGTAATAGAATATCAAACTAAGAAGAATATTGAACATTTTGTAGGACAAATTTCAGCGATTAAAGATGATGAAGCTAATGTTAAGTTACTAAAACTCTCAAAATTGGGAAAATTTATATGGCCTGATATTCTTGACGAAGACAATGTTCCTCTAAATAACATCAAAAAAGTATTAAATGCGCCAAAATTTGCCGAAGAGGCGAGCTGTGTATTGTTTTGGATTTGTCTGCATATAATTTTAAATACAGGGGAACCTCGATAAGTCGGATTAATCGGGACAGCGGCCGATCCGGGTTATCGAAAATCCGGGTTAGGCGGAGAATATGGTAAAAATTATTAAAATACGGTATACTCAGAGATAAACTCCATTATAAATGCCAAAACATGAAATCCATATGAACAGTACATCTAAATTACATACAGTTGTATAGAGTATTGTTTATTTCTTGGTAAAAAACTCAGTTGAAATGAAAAAATTTTTGTTTTGTCTGATGAAAATCTGTCCGGGTTAGCCGGACTTCCGAGTTATCGGGGGTCGACTTATCGGGGTTCCACTGTAATTAACTTTCTTTTTGTAATAAAAAGTTTTGATTAAAATGTTTATTGTAATTTAAAATCATTTTAGTTTGTTTATCTTTACCCCAGTTAACTAAAAGTCATTTTTATTAAGCAAAAACCATAGAGAGTCAACTTCACCCCGAATGGGGTTAAGTAGCAATTTATTTTTTTTAAGTTCGGTTTTTTTAAATACCCGATGTTTTTTTTGCTAAAATGAAAGTTAAGACTTATACACATATTATGCAAAAATACATAACTACATTTTATTTTATTATCTAGTAAATATTTTTAGTTGAAGTTGAAAAACGGTCAACTACACCCCAGTTTACGGTACCGATTTTGAACTTTGAGATTTCATTTTCTTCAACCTAGTTTTGGATGGGGATTTTGGTATTTTTGGTATTTTTCACGCGTTACACATTATGTTCTGAGTCTCTTGAAGATATGCAAATTTGTATGTAGAAAGAGGACTAAAATAAAAAGGTAATGGCTAGAAAATTACCATTCTATTAATTTATCGCAAATACCTGTCAAATTTGACGGGTTGTATCTCAGGAACCACTCATCGCAATTAAACTTTTTTTCCTTTAAAAGAAGCGTCCTTCGGCGTATTTTCCAATACCTTTCCCTTAATTTAATTTAATCTAATAGTTACCGAGATATTCTATTTGTTTATAAGCCAAAAAATTGTTTATGACTTTAAAACACCCCTGAGGCCGTTCAACTAGTCCAATAATTTCACTTCAGTAAAGTAGCTTAGATAGGTATAGCGCTATTTTATATAAAAATCATAGTTACTCTGGTCTATCATAATTATGACCGTTATTATTGCGAAAGTGAAGTTATTTTACAATTTAATTGTTGCTAAACTATTCGTTCAATTTCCGCCAGCTTCTGGAAATATATTCTATACAAAAAAGGCTTTTATGTCAGCAAGTTATTTAATTATTATTGAAAAATAACTACTTACCCAAATCTTTAGTTGAAAATAAGATATTTTGTTGGGAAAACCCAGATGTTCCGAGGAAATTTTCGTCGAAGATAATCAACAAAATATTACCTCTATGCAGAATTAAATTAGGGTGAATTTTTGCTTGAGTGTTTTTGATGTGAAGTTAAAATCTTCGGAGATACAGAGCAATGAATGAAAAAAACACAATTTCAGAGCGCTAATCTGTTTACAAAAAAATAGCACACTATGTGCGAACTTTTCATACCTATACAGGGTGTAACAAAAATACAGGTCATAAATTAAATCACATATTCTGGGACCAAAAATAGTTCGATTGAACCTAACTCACCTGATTACAAATGTGCACATAAAAAAAGTTACAGCCCTTTGAAATTACAAAATAAAAATCGATTTTTTCCAATATATCGAAAACTATTTGTGGTTTCTTGTTGAAAACGGACATGTGGCAGTCTTATGACAGGAGCATCTTAAAATAAAATTATAGTGAAATTTGTGTACCACGTACAAATTTTATGGGGGTTTTATTCCTATAAACCCCCCCAAACTTTTGTGTACGTTCCAATTAAATTATGATTGTGGCACCATTAGTTAACAACAATATTTCTAAAACTTTTTTACTTCTTAGTACTTTTTCGAAAAGCTAATTTTTATCGAGATATTTTGAATATTTGTCAAATCCACTAAATATTTGTATACTGTTACGTACGAGTATACAGACCTGGTAATAATATGAAAAATTTATAAATAATTACAGTTTGAGGTATATTTTGAACCATATTAGAAGAGAAGCCACATTTCGATAAAAGGTGCCGTATCGTAAAAATACTAAGAGGCGAAAAAGTTTTAAAAATACTCTCTTTAGCTAATGTTACCGCAATAATAGTTTAATTGGAACGTACACAAACATTTGGGGGGTTTAAAGGCACAAAACCCCCCTAATATTTTTGTGTAAACATATTAAAAAGAAACCGCATTTCGATTAAAACTGATTTATCGAAAAATTACTAAGAGGCAAAAAAGTTTTAAAAACATTGTGTTTATCTAATAGTACCACAAAAATAATTTAATTGGAACGTACATAAAAGTTTGGGGGGGGTTTAAGGGAACAAAACCCCCATAAAATTTTTATGGGGTGCACAAATTTCACTAAAATTTCTTTTTAAGATGTTCCTGCCATAAGAATGCTACATGTCCATTTTAATTAAAAATCTCCAATAGTTTTCGATATATCGAAAAAAATCGATTTTCATTTTGTAAATTCAAAGGGCTGTAGCTTTTTTTGTGTGCATATTTGTACTAAGGTAAGTTAAGTTCAATCGAACTATTTTTGGTCCCAAAATATGCGATTTAATTTATGACCTGTATTTTTGTTACACCCTGTATATTAGTATTAATATAATATAATCATACGATTCAATTCCAGCAAAAAAATTGCTGGTAAATAACTTTTCCTTGTTTTTTCATAATTTGCCAAAAGTAATAATATGCGATTGCTTGCCATTACTTTTATCAATTAAAAGTGTCTCTGAATTCCTACATGGCTTTCTAGTTTTTGAGACTTCAATAGCGATTAAATTCGTCCGCCACATTATAAAAATATCTACTTTAAAAATAGATAATAGTTCAATATTCCCCATACTGGGCGTTTATCACGTGATAAAGCCTATAGTCGCTCTTTTGCGATTATGAATCTATTTCAACCTGCAGATTTCGTAGCGAAAGTATTAATAAGGTCTTTAAAATTCAATTTATTGAAAATTTCATCATTAATGGAGCTTCGGAATACAGACAACGGAGAGCCTTAACAGAAAAAAGTTATGGCAACGGCAAAGGACATTTAATTGTGTAGCGTGGAACACACAGGGAACTATAGCATAGACAGAACACACAAGGACTTATAACAAAGACAGAAGACATCCTACAAGAAGTTGAAACGTATAAACTAGATTTTATTGCTCTCATCATCATCATGCAACCTCATCTGCCCACTGCTAGACATAGGTCTCTCCCATTTTTCGCCACTCTCCACTTTTCTGTGCGTCTTGTCGGTCCTGTTGCCATTTCTTGGATATTCGTTTAATATCGTCCATTCAGCGTGTTGTTGGTCGTCCTCTGCTGCGTTTGTCTTCTCTTTGGCGCCAGTCAATAAGTTTTCTGGTCCATTTTGAGTCTTTTAGTCTCGCTATGTGACCTGCCCAATTCCATTTCAGCTTGGATATACGTTCGACATCAGTGATACCTGTTTTTTTCCTTGGGTCTTGGTTCCTTATTTTGTCTTTTTTATCACGCCGAGAATCGATCTTTCCGTACCACTCGCATTTTTAGTGCTGTTGTTTTTGTGAGTGTGAGAGCTTATACTCCGTATGTCATAATAGGAAGAAGGTCTTCCGTTTCATAGCTATCGGGATATTGCCCTTAAAGATGTCTCTTAGTGAACCATACGCTGCCCAAGCAAGTGTTATTCGTCTTTGAAATTCACAAGTCTGATTATCCTTGCTGATTCTGATTTCATGACCAATTAAAAATACTAAATAAATATATGAATCAAAGTTTCGGTACCATAAGTGATCACAGGCAACACACATTGGTCAAATGTTTTACGTTTTAAAGAAATTGGTATATAGCTTTTAAAAATTTCTTTGAGTTTTCCATAAGCTGCCCTTGCTAGGTTTATTCTTCTTCGTAGTTCGCATGTTTGATTGTCCCTTATGATCGTTATTTCGTGTCCAAGGTATATGTATTTTTCCACTAGCTCTACTTCGTTGTCTCCAATATTGATATTTCCGCTAGGTACTAGGTTTGTCCTGAATTTTGTTTTGGAGATGTTTATTTTAAGACCTACACTGGCACACACTAACTGAAGTTCATGTAGCATTGTACATATCTCCTTGAGGTTGTCAGAAAACAAAACTATGTCGTCTGCGAATTTCAAATTTGTTAATCTTCTACATGAGACCTTAGTCTCATAACAAGAAGTAGAACAGAAAGGACTTTTTATAAATGAAGCAATTTTTCGTCAACCGACATCTTGATCTAACTCTATTATATCGCATGGTAAAATGCTACAAAGGCAGTATCCTACCACATGGTATGAAAGCCTGGTCGGTGAAAATTAGCTCATAACTACAACTTGAAAACTTTGAGATGTGGGTATTCATTCCATGGACTGACCATGTTAGAATTAAAGAAGCTTTAAAACGTATGAATAGAAATCGTCAAGTTGTAGAAGTTATTAGAAAACTGAAAACATCTTATCTTACGGTGGAAGGCACTTATGGAATAAAATTATTTCTGTGCTTGTTTTAAAAAATTGTAAAAAACGATGAGACCCTTCGATTTTTATACATAAAAATGTGCGCGTTCTAAACATAAATCTAAATGTACAGGGTGATTCACGTAAGCCTAGCATACTCTATAAGCTTTATTTTTAATGGAAAACCCTGTGTATTTTTATATTTTTAAACGCTGCTTAACATCCTGATTGAACGACAAACTATATAATATAGGTTGAATTATGAATAATACAGGGTGAAATTTTAAAATTATAAAGTGTGGAATCTACTTATGGAATAAAAATTTTTTGTCCTTATTTTAGAAAATTTTAAAAAACGGTAGGATATGTCAACTTTTAAATTCAAATGAGCGCTTTATAAACAATAATTTAAATATACAGTGTGATTAAATACCTACATCAATTTTCTAAACTAAGTATCCAATATATTGTGTTTTGTATTTAGTATCTTGACGAACTTTATAAATTAATATACCTTTATAAATTAAAATGCTTTATTTTGTTAAGCTCGGGTTGTAAAGGAGCTTTTAAAAATCTAAAAATATACAGGGTGTTTCATTGAAAATGCAGATGCTGGACTATGCTGTCCAGCATAGGTTGACGTGTTGACGTGTACAAGTATTTTCTAAAATAAGGACACAAACAATTTTAGTCCAAAGTGGTTTTCACAGTTTAAAGTTTCAAAATTTCACCCTGTAATATTCATAATATATACTATATAATATAGTTCGTTGGGATCAGCTTGTCAGGGAACTTTTAAAAATAAAAAATATACCGGGTGGTCCATTAAAAATAAAGGTTATGGATTATGCTAGCCTTGCTTGAATGCTATATTTAACTTTATAGTTCCGTTGGAACTTTACCAAGCTGGAGACGGGGGTTGAGAATTGCATAGTGTAGAATTCCTTCCCTTTTGTCTTCAATGCAGCATCCATCTGGCTTGCATATTGTAGAAGCATTGGACGTGTCACCAGGAAAATGGGCCAATAAGTTTTTCAATTAAAAATCTTTTAAAAATATTTTATTTTAAAAATATTTTTATTAGGTTGAAAAACTTAGTCTTTCATTTAGCAGATGCCGCTACGCACCTACTACCTTCACGTCAGTTGCAATGGGGGACTAATATGTCGAAATATTTTTACCTGGAGTAGAGAAAGCAGCCTATGTATTCTCTGAAGAGCCTCTAACAAGAGGTGAAATCGCAGATAAGAGTGCTGGCTGCACTCCCTAATCTAAGTAAAAATTAAGACGGTTTTGGCTTCGCATTGCAACTGAATAAAAAAAATATTAGAATGTATACATTTTTATTTTATAATTTAACTTTATGTTTAAAAAGTGCACATTTATCGATAAAAATCGACGAGTCTCAGTGTTTTTTATATTTTTTCAAAACAAGGACCAAAATAATTTTATTTCATAAGTGCCTTGCACACTGTGTATTCAGACAAGAGGTATTATAATATATGTCGTAAACTAATAATAGGCCTGGATCCCGCGTACCAAAAAAATTTATGAATGGCAAGTTGAAAATTTGTTAATAGCTTAACGGTGTCTAGTTGGACAAAATTTGATGCACGGGAACACTGGAACAGGGAAAGTTTTAATTGTGGAACGTTATTTTAATTATGGAACGTATCATCCTGACAAGTTTATGATTGTGAAAACAAGCAGGTTCTTTTTAAATTTTATTTAAGAACAATATTTATACATATAATATATGAAAAAATGTTTGTCCGGCAAATATGTTAACCGTTTTAATAAGTCCGACACGTAGAACATTTCAAATGACAGGAATTATGTTGGTGGTAAATAGCAGTCTGATTTTTGTATGAGAGTTTAATGAAAGGATAACAAATCAATTGGAACTTCCGTCCCACAAAATACATGGGACGTTTCCGTAGTCTGACGTTCGAAACCTGTAACCTGCTCCACAATTAAAACTTCCCCTATTCCAGTGCTCCCGTACATCAAAGTTTGTCCGACTAGAGACCGTTAAGCTAATAACAAATTTTCAGCTTGCCATTAATAAACTTTTTTGGTACGCGATATCCAGGCCTATATTAGAATGAAAAATTGAAGGAAAGCATATTCCTGGCAGATGACAAATCACTTGGCTGCAAAACAATAAGGATTGGACAGGACTAGACTTCCAAATCCTAATAATAAAAGCACAAGATAAAAATGAAAAGACATCGCCAACCTGTATTACAGTAGGCGAATTCTATAATTTTCGTTATTACCGCGAAAGCTAAGCTAAACGATAGCGAAGTTGATTTATATTCATATTCTATAAGGTTAGTTTTCGCTTTCGCTTCGTTATCATAGCGGCATACGATAATATACGAGTTTAAACGATCTATGAATAAATAATTACGGCAACATTGCAAATATATGTGCAGGAAGTAAAAAAAGAAGAAGTAAAGAAAGAAGAAGAGTAACTAGAGAGTTACATGGTTACATGACGTACCTATATAACCTTATAATCACAAGTTTGATTAAATTTTTATTATATTTTAATAAAAATGTTGCCGGTGCAATTTGTTCTATATGGAGAAGGAGAACTCGAGCGAAGAAACCATCTGCGATTAACGCCAGAGGAAAGCAGGTTCCTTCGAGATAGAAGTGACCCATTTGGTTTAACAGATATAAGGTTTATTGATATTTTTCGCTTAAGCAAAGAACTAGTTTGATTCCTTTTTGATGAGCTACAGGAACTTACGGAAGATTGGGAAGGTGGTGTAAGAGCATCACTAATTCATAATTCATTATCAACAAAACAAAGAACACAGAATTCTTGTGAAATCAACACAACGAACAACCTGCTTAGCGCCTGCGCTTGTTTACCACGTGAAAATGATCGACCAATCACTATCGAAAGCGAAACGAAACGCAAGTCAAAAGTTATCGCTTTCGCTTTGTAATCGGCTTCGTGATCTGCTTCTCCGATTCTTCCCGAATGAGCTTACAGAATAGCAAACCGTCGGATAACGAACGTAATTGTTTCGCGTTGATCTTATAGAATCGGTCCACAGACGGTACCTAAAGAAGATTCGTATTTGTTCTTGAAAATAGCATTGTTAACTTCATTACATGGCGCTTTTCCAGTTTTTCAATAAGCAGTTTAATGTGAAGGCTAGCTGTATCTTTTTTTATTCGTTTTCATTTGACATCATATACTTACATTAGCTTCTTCTTCTTTGGAATCTGAAGCAATTTCGGCTATTACACAACTGTCTTCTTCGGGAAGAATATTACCACCATTTTGTACTTCCTGTGTTTTCGGTTGAAACTAAAACAAATAGGTACGTAAATGATTCAAAATATTTCATATTACTACATTCCAGACAAGGAGAGTGAGGAATGTCTAAGATATTGACATATCTCGTAAAAAGGAAAAAATGCAATGGTATAATATACACTCACCGGCACAAAATTCCGCCACCCAAAATTTTTGATTAAATTTGATAATCTATAAATTTATTATTTGTACTCCGATTTTCAAGATTTTTGCATTAATTTGTAGGTACGTGTATTGATGTCGTTTTTTATTATTCCGGTAACAAATTTTTTTTGCTTAGATAGCACTATACGGGGGTGAATGGAAGGGTTGTATTTTCTCCTAACTTTATGTTTCATACTCCTTTTGTAATATCCTGGAGGTATTACTAAGGGTTTGCTTTTTGAATTATCCAAATGTCTCTTTTCCTGTAAGAGCTGTAAATAAAAACACTGCTTTGAAGGTTTTTTTAATTAAAAATATCAAACACACTAAAATTAAAAAAACAAAACAAAATTAGCAACAAGACAGAACAATTAAATATCGGGTATGTCCACCTCTTGCAGCAACGACTGCTCGCAAGCTGTTTGGCACCGAATAAAGATGTGTTATCCTTGCCTGGGGAATAGCCCGATATTCCTCTACCAGGGCCATAGCTGTACCAAATTTTCTGGAAGCCTAGGATGATAACGAATAGGTTTTTTTAATTCATCCCATAATTACTCAAGAGGATTGAGATCTGGGCTGCATGCGGGCCATTCAAATCATATCAATCCATCCTCTATTTTATGAGTCAATCAGTGTTTTATTTACCAAAAATGGTACAGCTCTTACAAAAAAAGAGATATTCGGATCATTCAAAAAACAAAATTTTTGGAAATACCTCTGGGATATTATGACAGAACTATGAAACAAAATCAGTTCTTCCATTTTTCCACACAATGTTTTAAAGTTAGAAGCAAATACAACGCTTCCATTTACCCCCGTATAATGTCAAGCAAGCAAATTTTTTCTGTTACTGGAATAATACCAAACGATACCAATATATGTACCTACAAACTGGTGTAATAATATTAAAAGTCGGAGTATAAATAATAAAGTTATAAATTGTCAAACTTAATCAAAAATTTTGGGTGGCGGAATTTTGTGCCGGTGAGTGTATAAGATAGAGGTCAAATAGTCAGAAATATGGGATAGTGTACATCGACGCTAGTTACTTGAAACAGGGTGAAAGATGTAAGTGGCGTCGGAACAATCCGAAAGGATCTCCTCGGCAAAAATGCCATAAGATATTATTATTATTATTATAGTCAGAAATATGGATTTACAGTTGCTCTCGATTTTATATGCCATTACTTTTTTTCCTATTTGCTAGATCTGTCAATATCGTATTACTAATTATGCTAGATATGTCCTTACTAATCATTCGCATAACCTTTTACTATTTATTTATTTACAATAAAATGAATATACAGTGTGGGTCAAAGAAAAGAGTCCACCTCGATATTTGGCAGTATTTATTAGATTTTAAGGAAATGGCGAAACGGGTAGATTTTTATTCCAACGGGTACACATTTTACGGTACATTCATTTGTCCTTTGTTAACCCCCTCCTTCCCACTTCCCCCGCCCCTTATTTTTAAATAGGGAATAGGGGTCGTGCGCTAGCTCATTTGAAAGGTTATTCAATTAACTATTCAGTAATATAAACATTAACATAATTGGAAAGAAATCCTTTGTAAAAGGTATAAAAATTTTTTATTAAAATTCCCTTAGAAGGGCTACATCACAACAAAACGTTTTCGATTTTTATAAAAAATCATCATCAGTGTTCGATAAACTGGATGCTAGCTGAGCCACAAAAGAAAAATATCTGGGTAAAAACCCTTTACATAAAATATAGATGCCTTAAAAGTGCATACTTCAATAAAAAGGCCTGTGATGGTCACATGGCAAACAGGATAATGCCCTAAGGTAAAGTATACAGGTTTACCAACACGTGGGATCCAAATTGAGTTGATCACATTTCAATGACTTAATGGCAACTAATTGCCAGTTAGTTGCCATTAAGTCATTGAAATGTGATCAACTCAATTTGGATCCCACGTGTTGGGAAACCTGTATACTTTACCTTAGGGCATTATCCTGTTTGCCATGTGACCATCACAGGCCTTTGTATTGAAGTATGCACTTTTAAGGCATCTATATTTTATGTAAAGGGTTTTTACCCAGATATTTTTCTTTTGTGGCTCAGCTAGCATCCAGTTTATCGAACACTGATGATGATTTTTTATAAAAATCGAAAACGTTTTGTTGTGATGTAGCCCTTTTAAGGGATTTTTAATAAAAAAAATTTATACCTTTTACAAAGGATTTCTTTCCAATTTTGTGATTGATGGTATACAGCCAACTACAGGAAAACTTTTTCTTTTCCTTGTGGATTAACATAACTATCTATACAGGTTGTCCAAGAAAAAATTTTTTAATTAAATTAATTGACGCAACAAGAAGAATGTATGTAATTTATTTAATTCAAAATACATGTAAAGAAAAACTATTGTTTATTTTTTATTTAATAGTTTTTCTTTAATATTTAATTATATTCTCATTTTGTTACGCCATTGTCAAAACATTAAGTTCTTCTTCTTATTTTTATGTTGACTTATGACTTGTGAGGTGTTTTGACAGTGACAATTAATTAATTTTGATGATTAAAATATTTGCCTTGATTGAAACATATACCTTTTACAAAATAAGGTTTTTATTTTTTTTTATTGAAATATTTGTTTGAATTTAAGCAACAAACAATGTTTATTAATCAAATTGGATTTATTTTTTCTGTTTTCTGTCAGTAGTAGAATGTATTTTGAGTTAAATAAATTACATACATTCTTCTTTTTGTGTCAATTAATTTAATTCAAAATATTTTTTCTTGCATACCCTGTATAAACAATTAAGTCAATGTTAATATTACTGAATAGAGAATTGAATAAGCTTTCAAATGAGCTGGCACACGACCCCTATTCCCTATTTAAAAATAAGGGGATGGGGAAGTGGAAGGAACGGGGTTGACAAATGACAGATGTATGTACCGTAAAAATGTGTAACCCTTAGATCAATAATCGACCTGTTTCTTCATTTCCTTAAATTCTGATAAATACTGCTAAATATCGAGGTGGACTGTTTTCTTTGGCCCACACTGTATACTAGTAATGAAATAAAGTGTTAGGTATATCAATTTAAATTAGTAATTTTTCCTGATTAGAGATTTCCAATTCTATTGGTTAGAAATTTTTTTATTCATCAGATTATATTTATTTATAGAAAGATATGAAAATATATTTTATGTTTTAAAATGAATTTATAGTCAAGTGATTAAAGATAAATATGAAGAGTAATGAAACAAAATTACTTTATAAATTTTCAATTAGTCCGCTTGAAAATGTTAATTGATTATTATTTAATTTATCAGGTTTTATTCATTTATATGTGTATACGAAGCCGTATTATTCTGTAACGTGTTTATCTGTTGAGGTTTTTTAACTGACATTCAGTTCATTTTTAATACATGTGGTTAAATAGATTTAAAATTTCAAAGCTCCATGATTTGCTTCACTTATGAACGAATCTGTTTAATCGTAAATACTTCAAATTTATTGCATGTTTGTACTAGATACTACCTCATGTTTGATTTTGTTTAAAAAATATTTCTGTTAGTCCAGAGAAATGTTAGTCTTTACGTAAAAATAAGCAACTTTTATTCGAGATATTTCTTCCAATTATGGAGAGATGGCCCTATATTCTAAAAAAAACGATTGTTAGAAATGGAAAATTAAATTAAAAATTGAAAGTCCCCACTCAAATGAAAAACTTTATTTAATTTTTTTTTTTTGGTTTTAGGACCTACTATTCACAACCCCATAACGCTCAAGTGACTGCACATTTAGCATACTTTGCTCTCCTACCATATGTAACTTCTACGTATATTACAAACAAGAATAAAAAACCGCTAAACGCCTTAAAAATGAGTGGCGCATACAATAATATTCCAGCTACAAAAGATCTGATATGAATATTACGTGGCGCGAAAATGTATTTTCATTTTGATGCAAAACAAAATTCTAGTTTTATTTTAAAAGATTTTTCCATAGTATTTGCTAAATTTTAAGTAAAACGCGCCACAAAAGAGTAACTTTGACACAGTTTGAATTTTGAAACTATTTTGTGGCGCGTTTACTTTAAATTTATCAAATATTATGGAAAAATCTTTTAAAATGAAACTAGAATTTTGTTTTGCATCAAAATGAAAATACATTTTCGCGCCACATAATATTCTTATCATCTCTTTTGTAGCTGGAATATTGTATGCGCCACTCATTTTTACGGCGTTTAGCGGTTTTTTATTCTGATTGTAGAAGACTCCAAGTCACACAACTAATTATTGTAAAACCAAAATGTTAATGCGAGGCCAGGAGTATGAATGCCATGATGGTGACTGTTAAAAAATGGCATAGATACAAAAATATAGTAAAACTAAAATAATAGTTTGGTCAATTTCATCAATGGAAATAAGTATTTTATGTTTCATTTAACTTTAATTTGTTTTTTATTTTTGAAGATATTCTTCTTTAGCGGCGAATCGATTGAGGGTAAAATTGTACATGAACAACGCGTCTGCGCACACTGACAGTATGTAGTTCTGACAGTATGTAGTTCATTGCTAATCTTTCAAGATAGGTATGTATGTATCTGTAACCGTGCAAATAAGTCATTAAAAGAATATATTAGTGGTTTTAGGAAATGTAATATTTATTATAATTCTTGTGTTTTTGGATTTGTGTTTCCCTGTAGTAAAATAATAAAATATGGAGGCATAACATTTTTACAGTTTGTCGCCGTGTTGTGTAATTATATCCGAAACTTACGTGTCAATTCAAGTGGCTCGATGGCGTAATTGGCAGAGCGGTGGGACAGAGAACTGAACCACACGGAAGGTCGAGGATTCTAATCCTGGACGATTCATACTTTTTTTATTTTTCGTTATTTTAATAAAAAATTTTTGAAAGTGGTAGATAAGAAAGTTAGTTTAATTTTTAAATAAAATACAAATAACCTGTTAAGTATATTTACTTCGTTTAAATTACCTATATAATAGAAGAATATCTTCTTACGTGCGTAAAAGGTACACACACATTCTTTTTTTATATATTGTTATATTTCTATTTGATGAAAATTAAATTTTGATAATTATAAAAAGGATTCAATTTAATATAAAATATTTTCAATTTTCTCAACCACGGGCATATAAATTTAGAACAACCTGTGTACAACAAATTGTTATATTTAATTTTAAGAAGTGATTAAACGAAACTCGGGACAATGCGCTTAGAATAAACAAAGTGAATGGCGCGTACCATTATCGTTGTTCGCGGAAGGTTCGATCATTAGCCTATGCTAAATAAGACTCAGTTGAAAGAGATAATAGGTCATTATCGTTGTTCGCGGAAGGTTCGATCATTAGCTTATGCTAAATAAGACTCAGTTGAAGTAGATAATAGGTCATTAAATTTTGTAAATAGTAGAAAATAATTTTAGAATGGGAATTAACTATTTTTTTTGGAAATCCATTAAGCATATTTAGAAAGATTAAAAATTGGTTTTGAGGAATACTGCGAATGAGAGTTGGTGGTGGAAGGTTGATTTGTGAATCTGGAAGGGATATTTAGAAGGTAGGTGAATGACTGAAAAGAGAGATCACAATGTTTTGGGCTGTCGAGAAGTGAAGTCCAGTAGTAGACGGTAGTGTACGGAGAGTGAGAAAGCCGGTGTAGTTCCGTGAGTGTGGAGTATCTATCGTGGAACGAGAGGTAGGCCAGGTTGAGAGTAAAAGAACCTCCTTGAGCCAAGAGTGTCCCGGTAGCTGATTGCAGTTTCGAAAAAGGTAGAATACAGCATCACGACAGAAGCAGGAACGAGAGCTATACGAGCTAGTTTTCAAAGGAGAACATTACTGAAAGCCAGGACGAGGTTTTGATCGCAGCCAAGGATAGCAGGAAACGGGTCTTGTGTGAAGACATTCTCAGTTCACCAGAAAAAGTTCAGTCTCATTTGTTTGGACATGAATGTATGGGTTTTTCGTATTAAATACCACATTATAAATTGAAGAACATAATCAATAATATCAGAAAAGCTTCATCAAATTTAAATAGAATTGTTGCTAATAAATCCTAATAGTTAAATGTTAATTAAAACTTTCAATTGGAAACCAAAAGGAAATAAGATTCCCATTTGTAAATGTTATGTTTAAGAATAATAAGATCTAGCACATATTAAGCAGTGATTGCCATTTAAATAAAATAAACAATATTTTGATTATAATTGTAACCCATATGTGTGTATTATTTTACTCTTTTCTTTCCTATCCCGATTAGGAACCATTGAGAAATACTGAGAAGCCACGTAAGTAAGTAATTAATTTTATAATTCGCCCTGAGATTGAAAACATATTGATATGTGATCTGGTTAATTAATTAAATTATTATTAATGCATTGATTAAATTAAATGACAAATAAGAATATTATCTCATATCAATAATCAAGATCACAACAATATATTATTATTGTAGGTTATTGCTGGTGTAATATCAGCCCAAGCTAACTTATTGATTTATTTATAATTATAATAACTTCGGTTTTTCACTTACTGGAATGAGCACTTTAACGATGAAGTACGTTTTTAATCCTGCTGTCCTTAATGATTCATCTCTTTTCTCTCCATAGCCCGGCTCCACTTCAAACTCCCCATTTAGGAAGGATAACGTGGCGTCGGATATGTGCACTCTCCTGAAATATTTAAAGCCTTGTGAGCCTGAGTGCAAACTTGAAAGGGAAAAGGGATCATGAATGTTGAATTTTTTAAAATATTTGCAGAATTTTGATTAAAATAAGACTGATAAATATATATTTAACAGGTAAAAACTGTAATATTATAATTTTATAATTGTTTATTTAACCCATTAGTGCCCAAATTATTTTTTCGAAGTTTTTAATGTGATGCTAATATTTTTTTGGAAGCACCTTTATTCGCAAGCACAAAAATAAATGAATTTACGCATTCGGATTTATAAATCACTCAGTATATGATGTTACATAATAATATATGTAACGCTAGGAACTAACAACGGGTGCAAAAAATACAAATTATAATGGTAAACAGTTCTATTTATTTAAAAACTGAAAATAAAGAAAATATATAAAAAAAAAGAAAATAAATAAAAGGGATTTAAAAATTTTACCAGACATATATTTAAAATCAATACAGAGACCTATGTTACATTTTCTACACATCGTCTGGTTGAACTTTTGCAAAATCTTCTATTTCTTTTGTTGTTTGGAATTTTATACACTAGGTGTTCCCTCCTATCATTTCATTTTCCTCTGGCGAGAGTCCTGGGTCGGGTAGGCTCTTGAAAGAAGCATATTGGTTTATTTTCTGTACCAGGAATAATATGATTTCATCATCTATGAACATTTTAAATATATCAACAACTGATTTGTTTTCAAACGGTGAATAATCTAACTCAGGAAATTGTTTCTAGTTATATGTGAAATCCCCCGATTCCCAATCCCGGGGTGCAGAAACTTTTGGATATGCCATATGAGCAGGTGTAATATCGATATCATTTGTCAAAGAAATGTTATATACTATCGATTCTGACTGTTGAATAAGAATATCTTCTCCTAGTATAATTCCATCAGTAGTTCTAACTTCTGCATCGGCAAGTGGCTGACGTGTGCTTAAAATTTTCCAAATATTCGCCCTCATCGTCATTTCTGGAATCCTCATCCATCAGAGTAGCCGGATCCGGTGGCGCTGCGTTGTATAAACTTCCTCTATGAAGTCATTTATCGTCGTATGCTCCAAAGGCTCTATCAATAGCTTCTTGAACAGTCAAGTCTCTTTGAAGAACTGCAGCAAGGCCTGTGATATAAAACAACTTAGTAGACACATACTGCATTTTTAAATTTCCTTAAGTTCTATAAACACACTGTATACTAATACTTCGAAAAAATGTTACTAAAAATACCATACAATGAAAACAAAACATGATTTATTGCTACAGAATAACTGGAGAATATGCTTATATTACATCCCAACGTTACAAATATGCGGTGTCGGACAGTTGGTGGAGAACACTACGTCGACGGAAAATTAGTCGACATTTGGTCGACAAACAGTTGGTCGAATACACAATTTATCGAATGTACAATTCGTCGACGAACATTTGCTCGAATGGATTTTTCGTCGACAAAGACCCAAAGGGAATAATGGTGATAAATGAATGATTGTTGATTTTTGATCTTTGATCAAATTTGACATGTCTGGAAATGCTCCGTTCGCAAGTGCGCCGACACCAAAAAGAAGAACGGTACAACATCACTAATTAAAATATCGGTTTATATTTGCTGCCTACTCTCCCACTGAAGCCAATTGTTTTATTAAATTTAAAAATAATAAGGATTTAGAAAAAAATTAACAAAACCCCCCCAAAAAAAATAAATTCAGATATGTATAATATAATATTCCAGTTAACAAAATAAAAACCAATAATCCTTCGTTTGTCACCATTAATCAGTCACCATTAATCAGTTAGTCACCTAAAGATAAATAACAGTTTGTCGACGAAAAACCAATTCGAACAAATGTTCGTCGACGAATTGTACATTCGATGAATTGTGGATTCGACCAACTGTTTGTCGACCAAATGTTGTAGACTAATTTTCTGTCGACGAAGTGTTCTCGACCAACTTTCCTAGACCCACAAATATGTAACAGTCAATTTCCTAACCTAACAACTTTTTTTTTTGAAAAATATCCAATTTTTTACACCAAAAATATTTATTTATATTGTCTTACACTATTTGTTTTCTAATATTAAATTTTTTATACAAAATAACATTTATATACTTATATTCTTAATCAACGTAATCCATTTTTTGAAGCTCTATTTTGTTTTTGTTATACTTTATCAACGCACAGATTCAAAACAAAGTTCTAAAAAAATCGCGCATTTAAAACAATGTAAACAAGATCACCTTCTGACAAGAACTAACCTGTTTTTAACTGAAAATTTGCGACGTATGGAATAGAGGATCTATTTAGACAGGACCACTTTGCTGTTACATAATTGTAACGCTAGAAACTAATTGGTTAATCAATAATATGGTGACGTATATTTCTTCTGACGAATATAACATCAAATTAATCTCAGAAGATAAAGAGTGTACCACATTACAATTCTTTATTATGCTATGATCCATCATGCAATAAAGTTATAATCCTGCTTGGATCATTAGAAACCCAGCTCACTAAACAAAATATACCAAAACTCTACGATTTCTAAGGATTTTGAGAAAACCGATAAAGCTTGGTACATAGAAAGTTAAAACAATGTGTAAAGCAGGAAAAATCCATATTCAGACTAACGACCAATCTTTGGTAATAAGCGAAATCAGATGGAGACATACAGATAGAGATACAGATACAGAGAGAGATTGCCAACTATGTCAATCACTTGATACTCTGTCAGAAAGAATGCTTCTAATACACATCAACAAAACACACACAAGAATATTATTCATTCAAGTATATTCTCCTACAGCCGATACCCCAAAAAAAGTTATTGAATCATTTTTAACCTCATAATATTGTCAATTAAAAACGAAGTAATACTTAATATTAATGGACGATTTAATTGCTATTGTTGGCAGATGATGAAGATATTTTTTTTTGTTTTGGACGCTATTACATGTTTTGGATCCTATAGTGGTAAAACAATGGTATATATCGTGAAGGGGAGCCGTATAATATATTTATTTAAATTAATGATCTCCTTTTATAGCTTGTCTACGCCGTATGATGACGACCAAATTGTCAGAAATATCTACATACTCCTTCCATCTTAAATAAAATTGTTTTTTCCTTTTTGCACGATCTGCCCTTATCATTTACTTTTCTTACTATTCACTTTCGTTAACCTTCTACTAAACTGGACTAGAAGAATAACAGGGGGCGAAGTTAGCATAAGGAATCCAATAAAAATGGAAAAAATTTAATCGAATTTGCTACAGAAAACGAAATAAACATACTAGCATAAGTTTTGAAAAAAAGACATTATTCATAAGGTAACATGGACTTCCCTCGAGGGAATAGTAAAAATCAGATAGATCAATTCCTAATAAAATACAAACAGGATAAGATAATAGTCGATTGCAAGAGTTATAGAGGGGCAAAAAATTTACACTAGTAATAGCAAAATTAAAACAAAAATTACCAACTCCAAAACCTTAAACAGGTAATAAAAAGACGAAGAAATAAATAAAAGGCTAGAGAGAAGACAGTCAAGCAGGAAATAGAAGAAGAATAGCAGACCATACCGACAGCCCTATCAGAAGCAACGGAAAGGTGTTCGATGAAGAATGTAGAAATATAATATAATGTTTTGGCAAAAAGAAACAAGACAAAACTGCAGAGGGAGAAAAAATACCCAAAATAAGATCGAAAATTATGTGGCTAGAAGAAGAGAATTTGTAGGAAGAAGAAACGAGAAAAGCAATAGAAAACATACATAGTAATTAAAGAAGCCTACATAAAAAATAGGTAAAAAATTTCTACCAAGTAATTGAAATCCAAAATTAATTATTCTCTTGTTTCTTGAAGATAATAATTTGAAGAAGAAGCGACAAGATACGGGCGACAAGATAAGAACATTAAACCAAACGAGAACGCAATATATGGAAATGAGAGGATATATATAACAAACGATAGCAAATTTAACAAAACAAAAGGAGAGCAAGGGCTGTCTATAGTTTTGAAAAAGTGTCAGAATTTGAATACGTAGGAGTAACTTTAACAAACACGGAAAAGAGCAAAAAAGATAGACAAACTATTAATAAGATGGAGCGGAGCGAAAGGATTACTAAAGTCAACACTAAAAGCAAAAAATGTGTCAAGATCGGCTAAACTGCGAGTCCACGGGATAGGTAGTAATCAGACCCACAGTAATCTAAGTCAGCGAAACGTGGATTATGTATTACTAGGAATAAAAACTGAAACTGGACATAGAAGCCGGAAAGATAGGCCTTAATATGAATTCAAACAAGACCAAAATCATAACAAATGCAGATGCGGATATCACAATGAGAATCGGACAAGATGAAATAGATCAAGTTCAAGATTATATATATCTGGGTCAAATTATCGAACTTAACAGGGAAAACCAAACAGCAGAGGTATGGGCGGCATTTGGACTAAGCTACATCCTTAAAAACAAAAGATATCCACAACATCTTAAGGCCAAGGTATACAATCAATACGTACACCCAGTTCTCACTTACGGTTCCCAAACGTGGACGTTTACGAAAGCAAACATTCACAAGATTATAAAAACGCAAAGAGCAATGGAAATGCAAATGTTGCACATAAGACTAATGGATAAAAAGAGAAACTAGTGGGTAAGAGGAAAAACCAAAGTTAGGGATGTTAGACAAGAAGTTGCAAAGTTGAAATGGTAATTTGCCGGACACACTATAAGACAAAAAGAAGATCGATGGAACAAAATTCTCATAAATTGGAGACCGTGGGAATATAAACGAAGCAGAGGAAGGCCACAAATGAAATGGGCAGATAATGTCAAGAAGCACGTGGGCTCTAGGTGGATAACTGCAGCGACAGACAGAGAAGAAGGGAAAAGGATTGGGAAGACCTATGTCCAAGAATGGACCGAAGAAGGGTAATTAGATAGATTAGATAAGAATATAAAAGAAAGTATAGCACTGGGAGATAAAGGTGCTCAAAAAAATATTTGGAAGAACACAGACGGCAGAGAATATTTTCAGAAGACGAACAAATAAAGAAATAATAAGGATGTATAAAAACCAATAATTACTTCAAAAATTAGAGCCCAAAGAGATAGGTGGCTTGGTCACATTATACGAATGCCAGAGCCCCGAAATGCTAAAACAATACTGAAGGAGAGAGAAATGCGAAAAAAGGAAAGGACGTCCACAGAAGAAATGGTTGGAAGCAGTAAAGCAGTGCTTGTCAGAAATTGGCGTGAGAGAATGAAGAGAAGCAAGAGATGGGGAAAATGGAGGAAAATCATCACGAAAAGGAATTTATGTTTAAAACTTATTATTGCGCTTGTAATAGTTTGACGAAATTATTGACATTCATGAAAATCCTTATAATCCCTATACAAATATTTTAAGACACGGATTTTGACGATGCTAATGAGTCTCCTTTTGACGAATAATTTATTAAACGGACCCAGCTATCAGAAAACTAAATATTGACTTCTTAAAATATACGAAAACTAAATTCAAACCAGTTATTCCGCTAGGAATCTATCCCCCGTAAAAGGGATATCACATTTCTGAGAGCCCATTTCCAGCAAAAACGACCCAATTGTCTAACCGCATCCACCACATTAACTTTTCCCCATCCAGCTAATCCTCTGCTTTCTATTTTATCTGTTAGATAGCTTCACGCTTTCGGGTCGGAGCTGAAGAAATTGTAACGTTAGTGCGAGAAAATAAAGTACGCATTATATAAAACGGTTAGTCTCATTCTATTATTCTGACTGTGCTAACCTACCACAATTGGACCCCGTTATGCAACAAGGAACCAACTAACATTTTTTCGAAAATGGAGTTATAGTCCACTGAAATGATACATTTTTTAGGCCATACCTTGCATTTGTTAGAGGAGTCAATTTTATTTTTTTAATGTGTAGGGAGGATCAGCAAAAGCTTCAGTTCAAGTTTTTGGAGTCGCCACGCTTGTCCCTCGGCCGCCATCTTGGAAAAGAGGTGCAAAGGGGTTTAGCGCTATATCTCGTAAACTACCAACCCTACGGAAAATATAATCAAAAATAAAATGTAATAAATTAAATTTTCTACAATTTTGTTTTTATCAGTTTTTATCGTCAAGTGACCAACAAAAAAGTTATAAACAAAAATAACTAAAAATTTTTTACATGTTTTTTTTGGACGTTATAACTTTTTTTCAGTTCATTTTACAATAAAATAATATTATAGCAATTTCGTAGAGGGTTTTTCAGCGAAAATCTTCACTATAAAGTTGTTTAATTCTATTTATTTATCTAGGTTTTACAGCGCTCCAAACTTGACCAGATTCTCGAATGCTCATAGGGATACAATAAAAACAAAACGTTAGGCTTACTTTTCTATTTTAATATTTTTTTTCTACAACCTTGTTAAAAATGCAATTTTTAGCACTCTATACGAGCGTTAAAAATGCTACGTTAAGGCACTAGTGCTTTAAAATATTTTTAAGGCACTGCAGTTCGTATTAACCGTATAGACAATTTTGATGTAATGTAAAAAAATATATATATATAAAAATGGAATGTCAGTCAAGTTCAAGTAAAAGTTTTTGTAGGTATTGTCCTGTAATTACGTTTGTAGAAAAAATATTGTATGATATGCGTGTTAAAAAGTACATTCTTAAGACACTCATGTGAATTGCAGAACTCGCTATCGCTCATTTTGCAAACTTTCACATGCGTGACTTAAACGTGTACTTTTAACATTTATATCATAAACAACTATTTATTCATACAGTTTATTATAATTTTAACATTCCTATGCTATTATTAATCTATTTTTGACCTTTCTCCCCACTATAAAAGTTTGAACCCTAAGCATATATAGAAAAGGCCCAAGTTGTTTGAGGACAAATTCGTCGGTCCAGAATAAGAGTGACGCAACCGCAAAATGCAAAATTCTTCAGAAGAGCAAAACGATTTTTAAATATTTAGCATAAGGATTAAATGAAGAGTAATCGTTCAGGAGCATCGGTATGGCGTTTGTTTTTTTTTTTTATAACGATGGCTTTTATTTTCATCGATATTGGTTCGAATTTCATTATCTTAATTTAATCGCAACCTTTTTCAACCCTATCTACAGTTGCGTCATTATGCATCTGAAACAAGGTCTAACATAGCGCGTATTTCAGTAACGACGCAACTACCCTATAGTGGCCCAGCACATTTTTACAAATCGGTTTTTGTATCATCTTTACATAGTATTTTAGAAGTTAATTGCGCAATAAACAGGAATTGACAAAATTTGCAGTTTCGTTATTTTTCTTCCGTACCGGACTGAATATCTGCCTGCTATTACTTTTATTATTATAATTTATCCTAGGTGGCACAGCAGTCGGTCCCGTCTACTTAACTTATTCTTACAGTTGTGCTACCTATTTGGCCACGTGCAGTCGTATTAAAAATTGTGAAAAGTATTTTATATAT
Source organism: Diabrotica virgifera virgifera (assembly GCF_917563875.1). Classification (NCBI taxonomy): domain Eukaryota; kingdom Metazoa; phylum Arthropoda; class Insecta; order Coleoptera; family Chrysomelidae; genus Diabrotica; species Diabrotica virgifera. Next base: position 55,123,974 of record NC_065446.1, read on the forward strand.
TATAGATAATACTATTCAGAGTCTTGTGGGTAAAATTTATATTTTTGTGGTTAGATAATCATTTTGTGATTTTTGTAGGAGCGCATTATGAGTGGTGGTTATTTTATTTGTAAGAAACCTCTAGGGAAAATTATTGGTCAGTGGGAAAGTCGAGCCATCTTTACTTACTGTTGTCGGCGAACGTTTTTCGACTCTTTATATGGCGGAAATAAAGACGATCCTCTGGAAACCCTGAGATACAAACGATTCGCTAAAGCAGTGACAAAAATGCATTTAATCTCTTCTCACTTCCTTCAACACAAGATCCAGCCCGTTTCCACAGACTCCGAGTGTACCTCGGTCATCACCAGATTTCACCAGATTCAGTCATGGCTCGGTAAACATTGTGATTTAGAAAATTGAGGCTGGAGTAAGCATGGAAAATTTTAGATACAAATCCAAACTTCCAAGCCTCCAATACCCCGAGCTTATGAAATTCATCTTTAGCAGATGCAATGGAAACTGGAAGTGAATGTGGTTGCCGAAAAGCAGACCTCAAATGTTCAGCAGTGTGCCTCTATTGTGGTGGTGAAAGTTGCAGCAACATTGTGGACATATCAGCATTAATTATTGAAGAAAATGAATTGGTAGATGAACTACCGACAATGACGCCAACTCTAACTCTCATTATACCACAAAAATTCACCTCGGATACTGATTCAGATTTTAACTCGCAGCCTGGACCATCGAAAAAAAATGAAAAAATAATATCTATGATAGATCTTTTTGAACATATAATAATAAATAATACTATTTTGTCTAGAAATTGTCCGTGGATTAGGCCTATTGGGGATACCAAACAAAAAACGGGCCTCCAGACTCTACCTCATAGGTGGCCAGGAAAGGGTTAAAAATAGCTTAATAACAGCATAACAATGTTAAAATCATAATAAATTAATATATAGATAGAAAAATAAGCTTAAGGTTTTGTTTTTATTGTATTCCTATGAGAATTCGAGAATCTGGTCAAGTTTGGAGCGTTGTAAATCCTAGATACATAAATAAAATTAAACAACTTTATAGTGGAAATTGTTCGTCGAAAAATCCTCCATGAGATCGCTATGATGTTATTTTATTGTAAAATGAACGTAAACGTTATAACCTCCAAAAGGAAACATCTTACAAAATTTTCTCTTATTTTTTTTTTATAACTTTTTTGTTGGTCACTTGACGATAAAAAGTAATACACGTAAAATTGTAGAAAATTTAATTTGCTATATTTTATGTTTAATTAAATTTTCTGTATGGTTGCTAGTTTAGGAGATACAGCGCGAAAGTCCTTTGCACCCCTTTTTCCAAAATGGCGGCCGGGGGACAAGGGCGGCGACCCCAAAAACTTGAACTTAAGCTTCTACTGAACCACCCTACACACTAAAAAAATAAAATTTATCCCTCTAAGAAATGTAACCCTATTAGCAACCATTATTGGTTCGTACAGACTGTAAATTAATGCTATTCACGTCATGCAATAACGAACCAAAAGTTCCGATACATCATAGCCATCTACTGGACGATAGAACCATATTGGAGATTAATAAATTCGGTTGTACGGGTTTTCAAATCCGAACCAAGTAACTTTGGTTCCTTGTTGCACAACAAAGACAAAAAAAGGCACCTGCAATAAAAATGTCTTTATGCCTTTGAAATAAAAATAAAGAGTATGAAAAATAGGATATTGTTAGAAAACATGAACTTCTTTTGGAACAATTGAATTTCGAAGAATACAAATGAAACTTGATTTAACCAAGGCAATAAAAGACGAAAAACGCTTCGCTAACCTCGCATATCTTCCAAGAGGATATTTTACAAACGACAGTTATGCGTATATAATTGCGAAAGTTGCGCAGGTAAGTAAGAAATCTACTTTTCATTTATGGTTCGGACAGGCAGGTCGTAAAGATCAAGAAGTGGGGTCTTGTTGAAAAAAAAAGTAGGGCAAACGAGACAATAAGTTGGTTTAAAACCAAAGAAATTAAATTATGTAAAGATAACTCTTATTTTTTTTACGTACGAAGATCATGAGAAGTATATATAAGTAAAAATAAAAAGGAACAGTAATAGAACCTGAAAGAATACCCATACCCATTTTGTATTTGCTGTGAATAATCTGAATAATATGTGATTGATGTAATCGTTTATGGGTGTTCTTTCATTTTTCCGACTGTATATACAGGGTGTCCCGAAAAGATTGGTCATAAATTATACCACAGATTCTGGGGTCAAAAATAGGTTGATTGAACCTCACTTACCTATATACAATAGTGCACACAAAAAAAGTTACAGCCCTTTGAAGTTACAAGATGAAAATCGATTTTTTTTCATTTATCGAAAACTCTCAGAGATTTTTTATTGAAAATTGACATGTGGCATTTTTACGACAGCAATATCTTAAAAAAAAATAAAGTCAAATTTGTGCACCCCATACAAATTTTATGGGGGTTTTGTTCTCTTAAAACCCCCCCAAACTTTTGTGTACGTTCCAATTAAATTATTATTGTGGCACTATTAGTTAAACACATTATTTTTAAAACTTTTTTGCCTCTTAGTACTTTTTCGATAAGCCAGTGTTTATTAGAGATATTTTGAATATTTGTCGAATCCACCACATATTTGTATATGGTTAAGTACGGTTATAGAGACCTGTTAATAATCTGAAAATTTATTTATAATTTACATTTTTAGGTATATTTTGAAAAAGAAGCTACATCTCGATAAAAGGTGACTTATAAACAAAAGACTAAGAGACAAAAGTTTTAAAAACACTGTGTTTAACTAATGGTACCACAATAATAGTTTAATTGGAACGTACACAAACATTAGGGGGTTTAAAGGAACAAAACCCCCATAAAATTTTTACGTAAATATATTGAAAAAGAAGCCGCATCTCAATACAAACTGGCTTATCAAAAAAATACTAAGAGGCAAAAAAGTTTTAAAAACGTTGTGTTTAACTAATGGTACCACAATAATGAATTAATTGGAACGTACACAAAAGTTTGGGGGGTTTAAGGGAACAAAATCCCCATAAATTTTTTATGGGGTGGACAAATTTCACTATAATTTTGTTTTAAGATGTTCCTGACATAAGAATTATACATGTCCATTTTCAATAAAAAATCTCTAATAGTTTTCGATATATTGAAAAAAATCGATTTTCATTTTGTAATTTCAAAGGGCTGTAACTTTTTTTGTGAGCACATTTGTACTAAGGTAAGTTAGGTTCAATCGAACTATTTTTGACCCCAGAATGTGTGGTATAATTTATGACCATTCTTTTCGGGACACCCTGTATAATCAAATCCTGAATTCAAGTTTACTTTCATATAATAGATATTATCATGTCACTTACAACCTTCCATTTTGGTAATTATAGCTTTTATATTATAAAATGAAGTATTTAATGATTTTTTCTTTTAAAATACATAATAATTAGTACCCATACCTATTAGTAAGTAATTAATTTTTCAATTTCAATATTTTATCTGTATCATATGATTTTGGTATTGCATTTGAAAAGGAAACAATAAATATTTAAAATGTAGTGGTCGGGATTTTTGCTTATGCGAGAATTGTTGCATGTCGGGATTTTGGCTGTCGGTATTTTGGGCACCACCGCATCTGGCAACATTTCAAAAGCATTAAGGTTAGTTTTTAATGAGTCTTCCCCAATTAATCTCTTTTAAATATTTAGAGAAAGATTCTTTTTTTGTAGGCATCTCTCCAATGAAAAAATCTTCTGTGTGTTGTTACGACTCCTCAATAGGTACTGATTGTTGTAGCTCTTCACTTGCCCCCAAATCTTCAATTATGCTCAAATTGCATTGGATCTCATTTTCTGTATTATTTAGTGAAGCTGGAGGGCTATGCACCTCCACAATGGTTTCTGTAATATTATTTTGACCTTCAGTTTGCTTCTCCTCATCTAAAATTCACTGAATAAAATTTTTTAATATATTGACAAAACCAAACAAAAATTTAGTGTAAGTAAACTTGCTATGCTTGAAATGTGAAATCAAGGTAAAACGTACAAAAAAATATTTAAATAAATATTCTCTATTCTATTTTAAATTTCTGGGCTGCTATAAAGTACCTCTGAGAAATAGAAGCGCAGGTCAAATATTCATACAGATTTTATGGGCTACTAAAAAGTACCCTCTGATTTATTGTCATATCCTTAATTATTTAGTCTGTATTACTTTGGGCTACCTTAAGGCACCCTTATTGAGACAAACAATATAATTTTTGTTTGCAAAATGTGACGTTTTTACATGTCATGTATGTTAACATATTTTCTACTAAATAAACATTAATAGGAAAACCAGTGCAGCCCAGCAACATAGCGCCTGTTTTATATTCGAACAGGAAGGTGGCGAAAAAACAGGTACTATGACAACAGAAAAATATATTGATAACAACAAAAAAAAGACTCCACGTTTGAATTTGATTAAAATTTTCACTTTGTAAATAGGTAAAAAATATAGCTCTATATCTATCTATCTAATCAGCCCTAAACATCCATCCTTGCATATAGGCCTCCTCTTCCTTCTTCCATGCCTCTCTATCTTGGGCAATTTGCATCAATTTTGACCCAGTGTGTTTCTTCAAGTCATCTGACCATCGCCTCTGTGGCCTTTCCCTTTTTCGTTTGTGGTTCCATGGTCTCCAATGTATTACCATCTTAGTCCATCTTTCATCCTTCTGCCGTAGGGTGTGTCCGGCGAACTTCCATTTAAGCTTTGCTACTTGGGTAGAGACGTCTTTCACTTTTGTTTTGTTACGGATCCATTCGTTTCTTTTCCTGTCTGATAATTTAATGTTCAGCATTTGTCTTTCCATGGCTCTTTCTGTCTTTGCTATTTTTTCCATATTCTCTTTTGTAAACGTCCATGTCTGAGAGCCATATATTAAAACAGGGAGTATACATTGATTGAAGACTTTTGTTTTTAGGTATTGCGGGTATTTTCTGTTCTTTATAATATAAGACAGTTTTCCGAATGATGCCCAGGCCAACCTTATTCTTCTCTTTATTTCTTCGGTCTGATTTTCTTTATTTAATCTAGTGATTTGTCCTAGATATATATATTCTTTTACTTGTTCTATTCTTGTTGGTGCCACTGTAATTACTAGTTCTTCTTGTTGATTGGTCATGATTTTTGTTTTACTGTAATTCATCTTCAGTCCTATCTTTGTCGATTCTCTATCTAGTTCTTCCATCATTCTTTGTAATTCTTCACTTCTCTCTGCTATTAATACAATATCATCAGCATATCGTAAGTGATTCAGATATTGCCCGTTTATGTTTATACCCAAACCATCCCAGTGCAGTTGTTTGAACACATCTTCTAGCGCTTGGTTGAATAGCTTGGGCGAGATGGTATCTCCTTGTCTTACTCCTCGGTTTATTTTAATAGGCTCCGTTTGTTTCATTAGCTTGATAGTTGTTGTTGCCTTATCATATATATTTGTAATTAAGTCGGTATATCTGTAGTCTATTCTGCTGTTTTGTAGGGAATTCTTTACTGCCCAGTGTTCCACACTATCAAATGCTTTTTCGAAGTCAATAAATGCCATGTATAGCGGGATATGATATTCGTTAGCTTTTTCGATTAATATCTTCATCGTTAAAAGGTGGTCACTTGTACTGAAGCTTTTCCTAAATCTGGCTTGTTCTCTTGCCTGGTATCCATCTAATTTAGTTGTTAATCTGTTTGTTAATATCTTGGTTAATAGTTTGTACATCACATTTAGTAAAGTTATGGGTCTGTAATTCTTTAGATCCTTTTTATCTCCTTTCTTAAATAGTAACAATGTTACTGCTTCGTTCCAAGTGTTGGGTATTTGTTTTGTCATTAATATTTTATTCATAAGTGTGTACAAAACTTCTCTAGTTGTTTTCCCACCATTTTTTAGCATTTCTACAGTTATCCCGTCTTTTCCTGGCGATTTATTATTCTTCATCTCCTTGAGTGCTCTTTTTATCTCATTCTTACTGATTTCTGGTTGTAAGTCGGAATTGACATTTTTTATTTTTATTTGTAATTGCTTAAGGATTTCTTGTGTAGGTTTCTGTTTTGTATTGTAGAGGTTTTTATAATATTCTTGTGTTATTTGTATAATTTCTTCTATATTATTGGTCTCTATGCCTTCTTTGTTCTTTATACTATTAATCTGTATGCTTACAAGCTGTGGTTTTAAGCACTTCATATTTTTATTTTGTTCAATGGTTTTTTCTATTTTTTTTCTTCCTGTACTATCCTTTGACTTTCCTTGATGTTCCTTCTGATAGCTTTGTTTACCTCTTTGTAATCTACTGTGTTTCTCTTATCTTGTTCTATAAATGTTTTTCTTTTGCTCATGAGGTTTTTTGTTTCCTGGGATATATAGTTTTCCTTTTTTATTCTTGTTTGTGCTACCTCTTTTCCCGCCTTTGCTAATGTATCGGTTAATAGCTGATTTATTTCATCGATATTTTTGTTTTCCAAATCTCTAGTGGCCGGTATACTTTCCCTTATTTTTTGTTTATATTCCTCTTTTGCTTTCTTAAGTTTTCCCATATCTAGTTTCGTTCTATTTTCCATTTTCTTTTTTGTTTCGAATTGGCTATTAATGCTGAGTTTGGCTCTGACAAGTCTATGATCACTACCGGTTGAGAAACGATTCAGCACTGTAACATCTTTGATGATGGCTTTTTCTGTTGTAAGGATGTAATCTATTTCGTTTTTAGTATTGCCGTTGGGACTTATCCATGTCCATTTTCTTTGCGGTTTTTTGTTAAAAAACGAGTTCATAGCAAAAAGTTGTCTTTCCTCCAAGTAGTTCATTAATATATGTTAGGGTGGAACGAAAGGATAGGAAATAAAAATTTTTGTTTCAAAGAACTTTCTAATAGCACTCGAAAGTTGCCTTTTCATGTCTACAATAAAACTACAAAATATTGTTGTTCTAGGTTTACATCTTGAGGTGCCGCAAGAGCATTGAAAATATAGGTTTTTAACAAAAAAATACAGACATTTTCAAATATTTTATATATTTAACTTGGTGCCATAGCTAACATTTCTTAGTCAAATATTGTTTATAATAACAGTTAACATTGCTATCATTGCTATATGTACACATTGCTATAAGATTTCTTTAGTTACAATATTCCGCTTGATACTCAAAACATTGTTATTTATTTCAAACTTAAGAATAATCTTGTGGGAAGCAATATTTGCCTAGCAAAGCCATTTCTTGCTTCTAGACCACAGACACTAAGAGATGACTCAGTCACGAGCTTTGTGACTCTTTCCACTGCCTTTGTATGACAGGGAAAACACTGAAAATCCACACACTGCAACAACTAGGGTATCTTGCTTCACTTATATACTTTAAGTCCTCGTCAGTTATATGTTTTATCATATGAGGTTCAGTAATTACTTCTTCCGTCCAGTTAATTACATCAATGTAGTCATTGGCATTAAAGTTAAGCTTTGGGACAACAAAGTTCCTTACACAATTTATGAGTTCCGATCTTGCCTTCAAAAGTCGTCGTAGACGACATATGTGTTTTCTCTCTTATGTGTTTTCTCTCTTATGTGTTTTCTCTTGTCACATAACATGGAGAGAAGCATATTTTTTGGGTGAGAGAAGTAATCATTCCTTTGAATTACTGGATCAGTTATTTGGAGATGTTCCTCACAAAGATAACGTGAAAATTTTATGAGTCCCCATATAAATTTTGATCCATTTACACAAGATGGTTTTAGTTTGATATGAGACAAGACTGGGGCATACACCTTCATCACATTCATAGTTAAAGTTTTCAGATTATCTGAAGGATTCTCTGTTGCAACACATAACCGAAGAATGTGATTGGCCAACGTAAGCAATCGTGAATGAGCTAATTTCCCAGGGGTTTTTAATGAAAGATCAGAAGGACATACACTACTGGGGATTGTTTTGCACATATCAAGTAAATATTGTCGATCTGTGCTTAGATCATCTTTAATCTCTAGAATAGGGAGGTTGTTTTGTATGGGAGCGAAATTAACCATAGGAAGCTGGTTACAGATTTCAAGTTCTTTGCTTAAAACATCTTCAAATTCATTAGGGTTTTTAGTTTTTCCATGACAAATGACGGAAAGACAATTCATTGGCATGGAACAAACAAATCAGCCACTGCAGCGGCTTATTTAGGTTTTTTTCTTTTAAAGCAATTACACCATTGTTAACACCGGTGATAGTGGTAGTTCCATCACATCCGATAGCTGTTATATTGGAAATATTCAAAGGATTGCCTCCTTGAAAATGCTCTACTATGCTTTCTTTTATAGCTTCACCTGTTCCGGAAGCAGAAGTTATATGCCACAGGAAGGTTGATCCAGGTTCCTCTACTATTGAAATGTGCTCTTATAGTATAAGTCTTTTAGTAAAATTTGTGCCCTCGTTTTTCTTGATTAATTGTTTTGTCTTTTCTTTTTTTGAGTGAAGCTAATTTCTGTGGCATTTGAACGATTTTTCAACCATGCTCGATGTATTTTCATCCTGTGTAATTCATCATCATCAACCCGTACGCGTCCACTGCTGGACATAGGTCTCCCTCAGCTCTGTCCATTCATCTCTATTTTGTGCGGCTTGCATCCAGTTACCGACAACATGTTTCAAATCATCGGCCCATCTGGTTAGTGGGCGTCCTCTGCTCCGTAGTGCTTCTTCTCGCGGCCTCCACTCGACAATACGTTTTGTCCATCGGTTGTCTGGCAATCTGGCGACGTGTCCTGCCCAATTCCACTTAAGCGACGCGATTTTTTCGACAGCGTCTGTTGTTTTTGTTCTACGGCGTATTTCTTCGTTTGGGATTCGGTCTCTCAGGGAGACACCCAACATCTGGCGCTCCATAGCCCTCTGAGTTACGCGAATCTTGTTCACTACCTTTTTTGTTAGTGTTAATGTTTCGGCTCCATAAGTGAGTACAGGCAACACACATTGGTCAAAGATTTTCCTTTTGAGGCATATGGGCAAGTCCGATTTAAATACATAGTTAAGTTTACCAAACGCTGCCCAGGCTAATCCTATGCGACGTGGGAGTTCGCACGTCTGGTTATCTCGTCCCAACCGAATTTCATGTCCTAAGTACTTATAAGATGCAGTCTGCTCAATATCCATTCCATCAACAACAATATTACGATTTAGCACCAGATTAGTCATTATTTGCGTCTTGTTGATATTAATCTTTAGTCCGACCTCTAAGGAAGCGTAATATAATTTGTTCAACATTATTATTGCATCATCCATACGATCGGCTATAAGGACAATGTCATCTGCGAATCTCAAATGACTGAGCTTCTCTCCATTTATATTGATACCATATTCGTTTAGATCTGCCTTCTTAAATGTGTGTTCTAAAAGGGTTGTGAACAGCTTTGGTGAGATGGTGTCTCCCTGCCGTACTCCTCGCTGTATACAGAATGTATTTGTTTGTTGTTCAGACAGTCTTACGCTAGCCGTTGCCGTTTGGTAGATATATTTGATCATGTTAATGTAGCGATGGTCTATTCGGCATCCTGTCAATGCTTTTAACATTTTCTGCTGGCTTATGGTATCAAATGCTTTCTCGTAGTCCACGAATATCAGTGCCAATGGTTTGTTGTATTCCGCAGACTTCTCTATTAGATTTTTTATTACCAGTAAGTGGTCGTTAGTGCTATATCCAGATCTAAATCCAGCTTGTTCTCTAGGTTGATAGAAGTCTAACTTAGCCTCCAGTCTTTTTTTGATAATTTTTGTGAAAAGTTTATATATGTGTGATAGCAAACTGATAGGATGGTAGTTTTTCAGATCTGTTATGTCACCCTTTTTGTGTAATAAAACAATGACTGCATTGTTCCATTGAGAAGGAGTTTTTCCTTGGTAAATGCATTGGGTGAAAAGTTTGGCCAAAGCCTGGATAATTTTATTTCCACCTTGTTTGATTGCTTCGATTACTATTCCGTCATCGCCAGGGGATTTATTATTTTTCATTTCTGAAAGTGCCTTTTTAACTTCATGTGGTGTTACTTCTGGCATTAATTCTGATCCCTGGTTTCCTGTGTAATTACCTTACTTTTATTATCTTTCATAATAATGCCAACATCTTGTACAGCACTGGTGATTGCTGCTGCTATTCTGTCTGAGACCCAGTCCTGTCACAGATAGAAGCTACTGTTGGCAGTTCTACTCACATTTGTTTAGTTATATTTAAAGAACTTGAGGGCTTTTTGGACTTATAAATAAATTCTTGCAGGTAACTTTGATCGTGATCATCAGTAATGTAATATTCACAGCTGTGTTACCATCAGCTACTGATTGTCTCTAATTCAAATGCTGCTGTACTAGTTTTTGCCTCCTTTCCTCCCTCGTTGTCAGAACCTTTGAAACTATCTTGTCAACTCTATCAATACACATTTTTCTCACATCTTGGCTTTCATCTGCTACTAAGAATGTTAAATTATATTAAAAAATGAAATAAATATTGACTACTAAATATTTCTTTAAATGTGGAATTCTAGTTCAAACTTTGTCAGTTTTAGTAAAAATAAATATTGGATTATTGTAAGTTAAAACTAAAATTATTTTTAAAGAGTAGTTTTAGAGTGTGTATTTCTCATTTAAAATAGGAATTAGGACATTACAATAGCTATTTTTGACCAAAATAAAATCATCAAAATTCGCAAAATTTAACTAAAAATTCTAATTTTCAACCCTTTTGCGGCACCTCTAAAAATATTTTGTTTTGAAAAATATTTTATTTGTGGCTTAACAATGGCTATACGCAACTTTCTATCACTATTACACTTAAAAATTATAAAAACATTTTTTTCGTTCCACCCTAATGTATGTCCTCTATTATTTCTTTCGCCGTATCCATATTGTCCTATTCTGTGTTCGTCTTCGTCTATTCTTACCCCTAATTTGGCATTGAAGTCTCCAATTATTAGCGTCAATTTAGTTTTCTTTTCTTCCACAGCGAGTGTTATTTCTTCGTAGAAGTTTTCAATATCTTCATCTTTATATGTGCTTGTTGGTGCGTATACCTGTATAATTTTCAACGACGTTCTTTTTAATTTAAGCATAATGTAGGCTACTCTGTCTGATATACCCTTGGTGGATTGTATGTATCTAACGATTCTCTTGTTTATTATAAAACCAACTCCGTTGTTGGTGTTATCTTCATTACCTTTGTAGTACAGCATGTTTCCCGAGTTTAATAGTATTTTTTGTTCTCCTTTTCTTCTTATCTCTGACAGACCGATGACACAGTATAAAGAGGGACAGTAGAACCACTCTCCGAAAAATTGGAAGTAAAATCTGTAGACGCGCATGGCGACCGCGCAATGTTGGCAGTGGCTTTCGCCCCACTCTCGCATTGCTATTCGCATAGAAACGTACGGCTTTTAACAGGTAAAACCCGCATCCACCACTGGTGAATTACCAATTGCGTACTGCCGGTATTACTTCCTGAGATCAAAGCGCCGACAGAAGAGTGATTTTACTGTGAAACCTCTATATACTGTGCCGATGACATCCCATTGTATATGAGTTAGTTCTTCTTCTAATTCGTGGAGTTTAGTGTCTTCATTCATGGATCTGATGTTATATGTACCTACGTTTAGTTTAGTCGAATGTTTGCCTCCCCCAGAATCCTTGAGGCGGACCGGTTTGTCGGTGTGGGACTGTGAGTTGTTATCTCTACCCACCTGGGGTAATATTCCGTTTGTTTTGTGATTCGACATGTTTTTCTTTGAAGAGGGTTTTTTGACATTAAAACGCCACGCTTGTCAGGCGGGTTGGCGAGTTTTCATTCAGCCGCCCATTCTGGGTCAGACGCTGTTGTCAGCCGCTCATTCTGAGTCAGACGCTGCTCTGTTTTGATTCCATACAAACCCTAAAATCAAGGGGTTGCCACGTCCGCCATCCATACCGTACCGAAGGTGTTCTTCTCCGCCATAGCTCTATATATTCACACTTAATTTAATTTATCTACCATAGGAATTAAAAGAAAATATCATATAAATACCTGGGTCCTTTTCATCAATTTCGTCTCTCAATTTTATCAATTTCTGTTGCAACTCTTCATATTTCCGCCGCTTTCGGGATAAACAATCACTCTTTGATGACCTTTTTGGCTATTTTAAATACTTTTTAAAATTTATTATAAAATTATTTCGAAAACGCGTGTGATGAAGAGGCGTCAATAAGCCTAATATTTTCTTATTCTTCTTCTTTTTCTTCTTTAAACTGTGATCAGCGGCCAGAAAATGCCACTACTATTAGTACAAACGTTCGAAATGTAATGTGAAGAACAACATTTATTTATTTCTCCTAATTTATTAGAGTCACACATATTAACGCATAATACCGTCCTAAATCTCTGAAATTATTTTAATAACTTCGAATATATACATGCCTTAATTATTATTATTGTACAAATATGCTAATTAACATTGAAGGCAATTTTCAGTATTACATTCATTAATCCATTTATAATCAATTTTCGTTAACGATTATTGAGCACTTACCCTGCTAATCCGCTACTTTCCATTTTATTTGCCAATTCCACGTCCTTAGAGTAAACGTCGAATTGCCACTGTCTCTGCCCAAGCACTCCTGCCAATACGGCCCCCGTATGGATGCCGACCCTCATGTCTACAGGGGAATTTGCCGTTTGTTGGACGTATCTGAAATAGAATTTAGCTTTAATAAAGGATTTGCCGAGCTTTAAGCGTAGGATAAATTCGACCAATCTGAATTCGGTTTTAGTCCAGGCTGTATGCTCGCCCTGGTTATAGACCAGTCGCCAGTGGTAAAAAACTAATCTCAATCAATACCGTGGAATTTTGAGAATCAACACCGATTTTAATTAAAATTTGGATTTAGTTAGGTTGACCATCTTCTTCTATCCCATGGCGAACGGAGTTTTTACCCTGGGAGTGAAAACAACCCCATCTAGGGGATAAAAAATTTTTCAACGAAAATAAGTATGGCAGTCGATAGACTGGCCATTTCTGAATAAATTTCATTCTATAAAAATTGTTTGCAAATTTCATAGTTTCCAAATTATTAGCGATTGAAACTATGCATTTTTCATTGAAAAAACTCACGTTTTATAACAGTTATTCATGAATAAAAAATTTTAATTTTATAGAAAAAATTATTAAGAACTAGCTGACTCGGCGAACTTCGTACCGCCTTAGAAATAAATCAATAATGTGTCAAAATTCAATGAATAAAAATTCTGAAGAAAGAAAATCAAACAGAAAATCAAACAAATACTTAAAAAACATTAAGTAATACCCAATATAAAAGTATCAGTTTAATTCATTCTGACAAGCAATATTTTTTTGCCTTGCGTAAATATAAAATGATGGCGGTTTTTCAATGCACGATTCATTTTCCTTGCCCAAAACATGGACATTCAAAGTTTATTCAGCAAACTCCCAAAAAACTTGCAATTAAAAACGGCACTACTACGCTCGATGTATACATAAACAAATATATTATATTTATATATTGTTGTTTACCGAATAAGAAGTGACACCGGTAGACACCTTGCGGGGATTACTGATCTAGTCATAATTGGTCAATTTATCGAACATGGTTAAAATTTATTAAATTACTAATATGGCTATTAAAAAAGAGGGGTAGGTGATAAAAGGGAGAAAATTAAGTGTTGTATGTATTTTTACTTATTCTTCTTCTTTTGATATCATAACCATGGATGTGTCTTTGCTTGTCTATGGCTATGCCCTTCCATTTAGACCTTCCCTACGTACTTCTTATCCATTGTATTATATTCATAGTTTTCAAGTCATCTTCTACGTCAAACAACCGTCTCGTTCTGGACCTTCTTTTTATTTCGTCAGCTGCTATTGTAATATTTTCGTTGTTGTCTTTGTATCTCCTTGTCTCTAGGTATATCCCAGCTATAGCCGTCTTTAACGTTTCACAAATCTTACAATATCGCACACTTTATTTAATTTTAATTCGTCAATTTCATCGATCCACGACAAATCTCCGGCGCGCGTCCCGCCGCTATCCCCCACGATAACGACAAATTTGCTAAGGTCACCATATGATGAAATGCATAGTTTGCGAGTCTATAAGATACATACATACATACTTATATACAAACATTAATTTTTATTTATATAGAAGAGGCAACTTTTAGATGGCTATTAAAAAATAACGGTTGGTGATAGAAAACTGGAAATTTAGGGTTAAATATATATTTTAGTTCTACATCATATAAAATTAGAAAAGAAAAGTTTGTCCAAAAAAATAAAACATGGGGGCAAGGCCCCTTTTCACTTAGGTTGGTCGTACCAACCCAGAAACCTTCTCGGGATCATGTACAAATTTGATTAAGGTCATCATATGATGGAATGCATAGTTTGCGAATCTATAAGGTACATACATACATACATACAAACATTCATTTATTGATTTATATTGTATATGCAAAATACAAAGAGGTGTCAGACAGGGTTGTATACTGCCCCCACTGTTATTCAATTTATAGTCAGATAGAATATTTAAGGAAGCGCTGCATAATTTGGAATGGGGTGTGAAAGTTAATGGAATTCTGATAAATACAATCAGATATGCAGACGATACAGTTATTTTAAGTGATGATATAAATGGATTACAACACCATTTAAATGCCATTGACACAGTGGGAAGAGAGTTTGGCCTAAATATAAACTGTTCAAAAACAAAATTCATGGTATTTAGCCATTTGGCCCATCAAGATTCACGGTTATATGTTGATGGTCATATAATTCAAAGAGTACCCAGTTTTAAATATCTTGGTTGCCATATTACTGAACAACTAGATCCAGATAAAGAGATAAAATATAGAATCGAGATAGCCCGCACGACATTTTTAAAAATGAGGTCATTCTTCTGTAATGATAACTTGCAACTTCAACTTCGAAAGCGCATGATTAAAATGCTACATCTGGTCAGTCCTCTTGTATGGTGTCGAAGTATGGACATTTAAAATATCCACCATTAACCGTTTGGAGGCCTTTGAAATGTGGCTGCACAGACGTATACTGAAAATACCATGGACGGATATGCTGACAAATGTGGCAGTCCTTAAGAGAGCAAATGCTACCCGCGAGCTGCTTGATAACATCAAATATAGAAAGATGGCCTATTTTGGACACGTAGTAAGGGAAGACCGGTATAATATTCTTCAACTTATTATGATGGGTAAAATCGAAGGACGCAGAAGAATTGGTAGAGAGCAGGCCTCTTGGTTGAAGAATATCCGGGAGTGGACAGGAATAAAGAAAGCAGAACACCTATTTAGAATAGCTCGAGACAGAGACAGTTTCGCCATGTTAATCGCCAACGTCAAGGGGACTTGATAGGGCACGTTAAGAAGAAGATTGTATAGACAAGATTATAGCTAATAAAAAACAATGAGATTCGCGTCAGAAAGACCTATGTAGACCTAATAACCACTGAGTTCTTGCTCTTTATAGAATGGTTATTTTCAAAGAATCTCGAAATTTAGAACCTTTAATCTCAAATAACTCTAATATGGCGCAATGTGGTGCAATATGAATACTTTTAGATTTACTTAAGCAAAATGCACTTTTTTTATTATAAAACATGTCATTTTCGATTTAATCAACTATTTTTTCTAAACTCAGCATTCCAAACTAGTCAAATCACATGGATCGTATCATTATACCTAAATAAAGTTAATTTCAAGTGGGAAGTTGTTTATTTATATTTTGATTATAATGACGAGGGTTTAATTTTTACATTTAAAAAAAGCAGTCAGTTCTTACGCAAAAAACTTGTATCAGGGTTCAGTTAAAAGGTTCATTAATGAACTTTTAAAGATCTTTCTTAAGTTTTCCAAAAGAATTGCACCACATTCGAGTTATTTGACACTGAAGGTTCTCCATTTTGAGGTTCTTCGAAAATAACCATCCTGTAAAGAGCAATAAAGCCGGATTCTCATTAGACGTGCAAGGAACCGGACCGGCAACGGCAAGGCACATGCTCAGCAAAGATTGTTTCGAAAATAACGTCGCATGCAAAGCCCGTCGCTTGCCGGTGCCTGGCACGCATAGTGTGAATTACATCCCGTGAAATGCATAAGATTTTATGTAAAATGTATCTTGCCGAGCCAATGCCTTGCCCATGCCGAGCACTTGCCTTGCATGCTAGTGAGAATCATCCTTAACTCAGTCGTTATTGGGTTTACTTATACTAAATTTACAATCAAGATGCAGTAGAAATAAACAAACCAAAACACGTTAAATGCTACTTGGAGCACTCCCGAATCATAATTTAATATGTATAAACTTTAAAAATCATGATTTGGGATTTGCAATGTATATACATTGTAAATTATGATTCGGTAGTGCTCCTAGTAGCATTTAACGTGTCTTGGTTTGTTTATTTTTACTGCATCTTGATTGTAAATTCAGTATAGGTCTTTCCGACCGCGACGTGAATCTCTTTGTTTTTTATTACTTTTAATTTTCTTTTTAATAATTTGTTCTATAAAATTAAATAAGTTATATATGAAAAACATTTATAAAACCTTAGTTTTTTAAATGAAAATTACATAATTTCAATCAACAATAACTTTAAAAAGTATCAAATTTACAAAATAATTAAATAGAAGAAAATTTACTCAGAATTGGTCAATCTATCGACTCCCATAGATAAATGTGTCAAATGTGCAGGACAACATGAAACAAAAGATTGTTCTCGCAAAACAAGAGCTGAACATGTAAAATGCGCCAACTGCGGAGGGAATCACCCTGCGAATTACAGAGGCTGCAACGTACACAAACAATTACAGCAACAATTGTATCCTGCATTACGAGAGAAAAGCAACATCTTACCACAAAATCAACAAACAGCTAACAGATATATTGTAACGTTACAAACGTCACATCTTTGATATTTTATTTTTAAATAATTATTTTACCTTATTTTCTTTAATATTTCATTAATAATTATCTTCTTCTATTTGGTTTACCCATTTCCCCCTTTAAAAATTGGTTGGCGCTCTTTTATTATCCTCTTTTATTATCCTCTTTGATTATCATTTTATTATCCTTTTTTATTATCTTCTATTTACTATATCTCTTTTCATTTAAATCAACATACTGAACGTACCCTGTATACATTCTTACTCCGTAAGTACCTGTCTCAATTCGGAACATGCCCGCCACCTATGTCGCACTATCATGAAAGTGTCACTTCATACTTCATCCCTACCAGAAGACACAAACTGGAAGGGAAAAATTAATCCTTAAAAAGGCATGTAATTCCAAAATTAAATCATTTTATCAAATAATCTCTTGGGGTAAGAATAACATTATATTTTAATTATATTTCTCCATCTAACAGTTTTTATATTGTTTTTTTTATCTAACCTTCAAATGTTCAACAATGTGTTTGATTTCTATATTTCTTTTCATCTATTAATATGCACGTTTAGTTATCAAAATTTTAACTATTCTCCTCATCTTAATTCTATGTAATTTAACCTTGCCAATTACTATTTCTGAATACTATTTGGCAAAGGTACAATTTGGTTTTCTTCTTGATTGTTGATATGTGTTTTACTGTTAGAGTTTTTGGAATAAAATCTACTTTCTCCTTTCGGGAGCATGAAGTTCATCGCCGGCGATGCACCAGATGGCTGACAACCTAACATCTTTAGACAGACAACAGCACCCAACATCATAGACATCACCAAGACCGTAGCTGCAGCGACCTAGGGCCATAACACCTGCCCAGGTCTACAAGTCGACAGCAGTACCATACGACATCAAGAAGATACCATCAGCTACCAAAAGCCATAAGTATAATCCAGAATTGTTAGTTTTTGGCAAGAATTTGAATACATTTGTTAATGCAATTTACTAAGTCATTTTATTTATTATATCTTTATGAACAATAAACATGATTAGTTAAAATTATTGTTTTGTTTGCTTCCATTCCAATTTTCATAGTTCATATCTGAGGTTAGGACAAGACGAACACACATCTGAGTGACTGAGCTAAGCTAAGGGTGTAGCGATGGCTATCTTAGTTGATTGAAGTAATATTTTCGAATATTATTTCAATTAGCGGGGTAGTCAATCGCCTTACTCGTTTCAATATACAACCTGGAATGACATATGTCCAAGTAACAAATAACCAAGTACAAACCAGTCAAACAATACCCGAAAATATCCAGTCTGTCAACAGCATGGCTAAACTAGAGGAGACGTTAACCAAACTAATGGAGCAAATGGGGACAATGTTAAATTTACTTACCGCAGTCGTTAGTAAATTAGCTTAATGACAGTACAACACAAATATAAAATAGCTATCTGGAATGCCAATGGCCTACAACAACACGCGTTAGAAATAAAAACCTTCCTCATTGAGCAATATATCGACATAATGATGATTTCTGAATCACATTTTACACATAAAAATTATCTTTGTATTCCGAACTAAAAATTATACTTCACAAAACATCCAGATGACAAATATGATGGAGGTACTGCTATAATCATAAAGGAAAACATCAAACATTACGAAAGAGAGAAATTCGACAAAAATTACCTACAAGTTACTAGTGTTAAAATCGAGGATGAGCACGGTCATGTAACAATGTCTGCCATATACTGCCCACCCAAACATAATAAGAAACAGATACAGTTTAAAGGTTTTTTCAATACACTTGGAACCAGGTTCTTTGCAGGAGGTGACTATAACGCTAAACATGTCACTTGGGGCTCACGAATTACAACTACAAAAGGAAGAGAATTAGTCAAAACAACGAATGCTAACAATCTACAACAAATATCTACAGGCGATCTAACATATTGGCCGTCAGATAATAATAAAATTCCAGACGACACAGACTTTTGCATCACGAAAGGTATTGATACTAAGAAATGTAAAGCAGAATTTTGTTTTAATTTATCATCCGATCACTCTTTAGTAATAATAAAGGTTAATTCTCAGATTACAAATAAAGAAAAACAACCTTCTCTGTACAACAGTAGGACGAACTGGAACATATTCCGGGACAAACTAGATAATTTAATTTTCCTAGACTTACCGTTAAAAACTGTACTAGACATCGAAACAGCAGTCGAAAAGCTAACAAAGAATATGCAAGAAGCATCTTGGTTAGCCACTACAAACTATGAAACACCTCTAGGCAAAAGTGACACATCCCCTAAAATTAAAGAAAAAATTGCTGTCAAAAGACAATTACGGAAACAATGGCAACAGGCAAGGACTGGTAAAAACAAGAAGAAACTTAATAAAGTAACCAAAGAATTGAAACAACTAATTCAAGAAGATCTAAACCAAGGCATTCAAGAGTATCTAGAAAGTCTTACACCTACAGAAGCAACGGAATATTCATTATGGAAAGCAACAAGAAAATTCAAAACGCAACAACTTCCAAATCCGCCAATCAAAAACTTCAACAATACATGGGCCAGAAGCAATAAAGAAAAAGCTGAAGACTTCGCGGAGCACCTAAAAAGTGTATTTAAACCATTTCCTTCCGAGGTATCCACCGCAGAAGAAAAAGAAATAATGGACTACCTAGATGCCCCATTTCAAATGGACTTGCCTCTACATAAATTTACTGTAAAAGAAGTCAAACACATTGTAAAGCATGAAATCAACATAAAAAAGGCACCTGGATTCGATATAATTTCTGGAAAAATCCTACAAGAGTTACCTGAAAAATGTTACAAACTTATAACCTTCATAATCAACGCAATGCTACGGATGAGTTACTTCCCCTGCACCTGGAAGGTTGCACAAATCATCATGATCCCTAAGCCCGGAAAAAACCAGAAGTCGTCTCCTCATATAGGCCAATAAGCCTGCTCCCAATGTTATCCAAAGTTTTTGAATAGCTCTACGCCAGTAGGCTCGAAATAATAATAAATTTAAAAAATTGATTCCAGATCATCAGTTTGGATTTGGAAAAAAGCACGGAACAATTGAGCAGGTGCACAGCTTAGCTAACCAAATCTACAGGGATCTGAACGGTAAAAGATATTGCTCAGCAGCCTTCTTGGATATATCACAGGCATTTGGCAAAGTGTGGCATAGCGGCTTACAATTTAAATTGAAAGAACTCTTACCCTATCCCCACTATCAACTACTAAAATCCTACCTTTCAGACAGACATTTCTTCGTGAAACAAGGGAGTGAACTTACTGCATTACATCCAATATATTCTGGCGTTCCTCAAGACAGCGTCTTGAGACCTATATTGTTTCTCCTTTATACAGCTGATCTGCCAAGAACAAGAACCACCACTGTAGCAACATTCGCTGATGACACAGCGGTCTTGGCATCCCACACCAATCCGGCCTCAGCCTCAAATAACCTTCAGACAAACCTTGATAAAATCCAAAAGTGGCTAAAAAGATGGCGTATCAGAGTTAATGAAACGAAATCTACACAAGTGACATTCACTTTACGCAGAGAAACATGTCCACCAGTAAAAATCAACGACTGCTACCTCCCACAAGCTGACGATGCTAAATATCTTGGCATGCATTTGGACCGACGGATGACTTGGAAGAAACATATATTCACCAAAAGAAAACAGCTAGGCCTTAAATTTAGCAAAATGTATTGGCTGATTGGACGCAAATCTAAATTATCATTGGACAACAAAATACTGTTGTATAAGGCTATTCTCAAACCTGTGTGGATATATGGTATACAAATTTAGGGAACCGCCAGTAATTCCAACATTGACATCCTTCAAAGATTTCAAAACAAAGTGTTGCGAACCATCGTCGATGCACCTTTCTACATCCCCAACAGGGTCATTCTACACGACGTCAAGTTGGAATCCATCAAGGAAGTGATCTACCAGTTCAGTGTTCGTTACAGTGAAAGAGTGTCAGTGCATCCTAACGTGTTGGCCAACCGCCTAAACGTGCCCGATGTCAACGAAGTGCGTAGACTTGGACGCCTGCTGCCTGCCGACCTGTCTACAGGACTCAGATAAGTTTTAGCTTTTAAGGACATATAAGACACCAATAAGTACTCTCATTGTCAAAAAGCACTAAATTTAAATTTAGCTAGTTCTTTAAAGGAGATCACTCACTGGAGTGATACTCTACATCTCTATCTCACATTTGTCAAAGCAAACGCTTATTGCCCTTCCGGCAGATTGCAGAATCTATTAGGGGTTATAAAAAAATAATTTGTTCTATAAAATTAAATAAGTTTTTTATGAAAAACATTTATAAAACGTTAGTTTTTTAAATGAAAAATACATAATTTCAATCAACAATAACTTAAAAAGTAACAAATTTACAAAATAATTAAATATAACAAAATTTACTCAGAATTGGTCAATCTATCGACTCCCATAGTTATTTTGAGTGAAAAAAATTTCATTCCCTAGATGGGGTTGTTCTCACCCCCAGGACAAAAGCCCGATGGTAGATTTTGACAAAGGTTATAAATACTACCTACATCCAAATTTTCAAGGAAATCAATCTTGATTCTCAAAATTTCACGAGAAAATGGCTGTTGATTCAACTAGGTAAATAATTATTCCGATTCGTTTTTTTTTTGCAAAACTTACTCGAAAAGAAGTTCTTATATTAAATCCACAGGGTGCCAGGAGGTACCGCGCTCGGAAAATTGTTTATAGCTTTTTTAAACAAATTCAAAAAATCAATTTATTCACTTCAAATAATGTTTTGTAGCTTCTTTTGGTTATTGTGAGCAAAAAAGGTATCTTGTCATTTTTCTCTAAAATTGACTGTTGTCGAGTTAAACATCATTTAAGTTAAGAGCGTAATGGTGCATTAGACCAAGAGCTTTATATAGGTGAAATTTGCCTAATCATTTTAGGCACGATAAGACCCTATAACTTAAATAGTAGAACCTAATAGAAAACGAATGACTACTGTGTCGTCACATTTTGGTCGTACATGCGTCGACAGTGGCGCATCAAACTTTTCACTTATGGACGGAATAAATAAATGTATTTATTTATCCAATTCAATTATTCAATTATTTTCATTTTTTCAAGTTCTATGTAATTTAAAAATAAGACTCAGCGTAATTTTAGCCACCATCCCCTTCCCCCTTCCCCAACATCAAAAACTTAATTTTTCGTTTTTATTTTTTTTAGATGGTTGACTCTTTACAAAATATGTCTATTTTTTATAGAAAAAAAAAAACAAAAAAAACCTTATTTTGTGATTTATGGTATACAATGTTGTTCTGAAGCTATTTTCTTGTGGCATTTTTACAATTTTAACTATTATTAAGCCACAATATTATTAAAAAATAATTTTTATTAAATAAAAATCATTTTTTAATAATATTGTGGCTTATTTCCCATTATAAATATTTAAAATTATGGTATACAGCCAGTACAGGAATTTTTCCTTGTGATATTTTTATTTTTTATAGGTCCGTAGGTTGAGTCTACATAACCTCAAAAAATTTAACAAAAATTGTTTTGGAAAAAAGCATATAACTTTTTTTGTAGGGGGCTGGAGGTCTAATTTTTTTCTATTTTATGTATTTTATCAAACAATATGTTTTTAAATTTTTTCAGAATTTTCCGAAAGGTTCGCCACCTTCAAAAATCCAAAAAACTGTTGTTCTCCAATTTTAAATGTTTAAAAAGACTCAGTTACTTTAATTAAATATAACCTATAAAAAAATATGAAAAAAAAAATTTTTTAAGAAACGCTTTTCTTTAGTTACGAGTGACTAAAATTAAAAATATTATAAAAAAATCAACTAAAAAGCAAAAAATAAAAAAAAATTGAAAAAATTTAACACATCCGTCAAAGAAAAGCGTGGCGCGTGTTCATCGAATAACCGGTTTTCGCCCCACGCTTTTCTTTAACGAATGTGTTAGATTTTTTCAATTTTTTTTATTGTTTGCTTTTTAGTTGATTTTTTTATAATATTTTTAATTTTAGTCACTCGTAACTAAAGAAAAGCGTTTCTTAAAAAAATTTTTTTCATATTTTTTTATTTTTTACTTTTTAGTCTTACACTTTTCAAACATTAAAATATATCATGTTTATTAAAATATGTATAAAACATATGATGTACTAACATGAAAAGTAGTCGCAATCGGCAAAAAATTTGAAACTTTATTGTTTATTAATGAAGCATAACGTAAATAATTAACGTAAAAAGTGAAATTGTGTATTGTTCACATCATTAGCTATACAATCCGTAAAAGTTTCAAGTTATTACATTGTAAAAAACAAGAGAATTTAAGCGTTTTCCATTAAAATCGTTTTTTTGATTTAAACAATTAATAAACATGGAAAATTTTTTTTTATTGATTATTCGTGTATTGTTCCCGCGAATGCATATGTCTGCAAATTTTCATTCATTTGCATTGAAGAAAAGGCAGTCAAAGTAACGTCTAAAAATTTGACGCAAACTATTGAACTAAATAAAAGCGTTTAAAAAACCATTGGTTTTATCTTTTTTGAAGTCTATAAACTAGAAAAAATCCCCAGAGCCCCCAAAAAACAGTTTTTTTTAGATTTTTGAAGGTTGCGAACCTTTCGGAAAATTCTGAAAGAGATTAAAAACATAGTGTTTAGCACACATATAGCATAACAGATAAAATACATAAAATAGAAAAAAAATTAGACCTCCAGCCCTCTCCAAAAAAAAGTTATACCCTTTTTTGTAAAAGCGTCAAATACGCCTATGAATTTTTTAAAATTTTAAAATTGATTGGATTGTTAAGTACATTGACTTTGAAATTTATTAGACTCTGCCAATTATTGTACAAGTGCGTATTACCGAAGATTGCCGAACGAAGTGACCCAAGTTCATTTGCCAGGGTTACTGGGTGACGAAAAAGTACATAACGACGAGAATACACACAAAACCAACGCTTCGATGAACGAACATTTTTACTCCTTACATTCAAGTTATTGTAATTTGTTTTAGATCTGTTGTATTAAAATTTACGTGAAATTCTGAAAATTCTTCACCACATCCACATCTATTGGTCCTTCGAACAACGAATCTACAGTGCCAGCAGAACTACAAAGAAAATAGCGGCTTTACATTCTACGAACCGACGTCGTACTTGACCCGCTGTATCAACCCCAGGAAGCTACATTTACAACACTGAATACTGAATCCTTTTTATAATTTCACATTTTTTCAGTCTCTATTTGATAAATATTTTAAGTACATGAGTTTCAATCTAAATTAATATATTTATTTCGAATAGTGACATATTATTTGACGTTTTACCTACTCTCGTATTCATTGTGAATGTGCTAGCTGATTTTTTATTTTATTCTGACAGATCGTAACTAAACGTTAATAATAATTCTTACGTACATAATAATTGAATTACAAAACATTTATTTCCGTTTTCTACACTTGAATAAATCATTTCTTTTTATTTAATTACATTCATCGAAGATCAAATATTTATTTCTTTAAACATCAAACACATTTTGATTGTTTATATCTGTATAATAATATACGCCACATACATACATAATATTTAATTATTTTGCATCCTCATAAATTTTGGTCAAATTGTCAAAAATGTCAGACCAAAACAAAACAAAGAGAATGGCCACTAAAGGTGCTCTTACACGTTTAACAACATATTTTAGAAGTGTAGAAAATAATGAAGTTATCGACCTCGTAGATTTAGAAATGCGATTATCCAAAGCCGAAGAGCTTTTAGATGTTTTTAATGAGGTTCAGCTGCTTATTGAAACTGATGATCCTGACTGCGAGGAAAATTATGACACAATACATGCCATTGAAAGGCAGACTTTTGAGGACAGATATTTTAAAATAATATCTGACATCAAAAAACTTATTTTATCTAGACGACCTACTGACACGTCTGATTCACGTAGTGTCAATGGTTCAACAGCAGCTGGGCCTACAAATACAAGTAACATTAAGTTACCTCCATTGAATCTAGCTACATTTGATGGATCGTTTGATCAATTCCTCTTCTTTCGCGACAGTTTTAATTCTATTATTAATGATGATACTTCACTTTCCAATGTACAAAAGTTTCATTACTTACGTCTGTCATTACGTGGCATAGCTGCCGACACTATTAAATCTTTGCAAGTCTGCGATGCAAACTACGACATTGCTTGGAGTTTATTGATCGAAAGATTTGAAAATAAACAGTTACTTGTAAACAATCACATTAAAGCTCTCTTTAACCTACCACTAGTCACAAAAGAATCAAATGAAGGTCTCAGACAACTTCTAGACAATACACAAAAACATTTACGTGCTTTAGAAGTTTTAAAACGCCCCACTAAACACTGGGATGATTTGATTATTTATTTGTTAACAACTAAATTTGATAACTCAACAAGACGCTCTTGGGAGTCACAAAATTGTAAAGACAACCTACCAGTTTTAGATGATTTACTGAAATTTTTAAAAGAACAATGTCGTATCTTAGAGTCATTAGACAACTACAATGATAATAAACAGGATCAAAATTCACCACGTTACAAAGGTAATAAGTCTGAAACAAGAGCCTTTGTTTCTAATACAGAGAATAGGTTTAAATGCAACTTTTGTAATAAGGAACATAAAATATATTATTGTCCTGACTTCTTAAAACTAAATCCTACTAATAGATTAAACAATGCAAAACGTCTACGTTTATGCATTAATTGTCTTGGCACATGCCATCGTACTAAGGATTGTCGTTCTACTGGTTGTAGAAAATGTGGAAAGATCCATCACACTATGTTACACTTCGAGAATTCACAATCTTCAAATTCAGTTTCCACAGAAAACAATTCTTCTCAATCTTCATTACCTTCCAATGTTCCAAACACTGGGTTGCAGTCTAATGAATCTACTTCTACCTCTAACTTCTCTTCAACACATCATATAAGCTCAAGTGTTCACACTGCTATTAAACCGTATATTCTCCTCTCAACCGCTGTTGTTAACGTTTTTGACAAGTTCGGCAACTCATATAAATGCAGAGTACTCTTGGACAACGGAAGTCAATCCAACTTTATATCTGAGAAATTTTGTGATATTTTACAACTTTCAAAGGAAAAAATCAACACTTCGATCTCGGGAATTAATCAATTAACTCACAATATTAACTTCCGGACATCACTAACATTTAAATCAGATATTAACAATTTCTCGAAAAAAATATCTTGTCTAATTTTGCCCAACATAACAAGTAATTTACCTTACATAGAGATCAATCGTTCCCAGCTCAATATTCCAACAAAATTACTTCTAGCTGACCAGAATTTTGAAAAACCTGGTCCAGTAGACCTTCTTATTGGAGCTGACACATTTTGGGATATTTTAAGCGTGGGACAAATCAAACTTGGTCCTGGGTTACCGATCATTCAAAAAACCACTCTTGGTTGGATAATTTCTGGCCCAATTCCAACAAATATTCAACACCACCCCCAACATAATTGTTACTTTTCTTCTACCAGTGAATTAGATTCACAGCTCACAAAGTTTTGGGAACTAGAGGAGTGTCCTAAAACTAAGTTTGTTTCCGAAGAAGACATCTATTGTGAAAATCATTTTAAGCAACATATTTCTCGCCATTGTGATGGTCGTTTTATCACTACTCTTCCACTAAAGGAATCTCCATCAGTTTTAGGGGATTCTCTAACTACTGCCAAAAAACGTTTTTTAAACTTAGAGAGAAAACTTGAAAATAACATTCAATTGAAATTAGAATATCATGACTTCATACGTGAGTACATTAAACTTGGTCACATGTCCCTAATAAATGACACTAATGATAATTCTGGATTCTTCTTACCTCATCACTGCGTTTTAAAAGAAACTTCATCCACTACAAAGTTAAGAGTTGTATTTGATGGTAGTGCGAAAACTACCACAGGCTACTCATTAAATGACATCGTGTATGTCGGCCCTCATTTACAAGATAATTTATTTTATATTTTACTTAGATTTCGTCAACATAAATTCGTAATGGGTGCAGATATAACTAAAATGTATCGTCAGGTTTTCCTTACTCCTGAACAACGTTACCTTCAAAAGATCCTTTGGAGATTTAATAAAAATGATGAAATTTCTGCTTATACACTGAATACTGTTACCTACGGTACTGCATCAGCAGCGTTTCTTGTCATTAGGTCTCTTCATGAAATTGCTCATCGACATATTTCCGAATACCCAAAAATTTCCTCTATAATTTTGCACGATTTTTATGTAGATGATCTATTAACTGGTTGTGACACATCAGAAGAACTCCGAGAAATCAAGGAAACTATTTCATATTTATTATCTTCCTACGGTTTTCCTCTGAGAAAATGGACTACCAATGATTCGTCTCTACAAAATCATTCTGATCCTGATTTTTTGCATTTTGGTTCTGACGAACATAACAAAACACTAGGATTACTTTGGAATCCGTCTTGTGATTCCCTACAATATTCTATAAATATCTCCACAATTAACTTAAAGATTAGCAAAAGACAGATTTTATCCTGTACAGCACAAATATTTGATCCTTTGGGGTTACTTTCACCCGTAACAGTTACATCGAAAATTATTCTTAAAGAGCTCTGGAAACTCAAGATAAGTTGGGATGAATCTGTTCCTGAAAGTATTTACACACTTTGGTCGAAATACTACTTCGAACTTACAAAATTAAACACTTTAAAAATACCTAGACATGTACTTTCTTCTAACCCAGTTTCTGTTCAACTTCATGGGTTTTCTGACGCCTCGGAGGCGGCTTACGGTGCATGTATTTACATATGCTGCACAGATACATTTGGAAATTACACTTCAAATCTTTATTATGCTAAAACTCGAGTTTCTCCTATGAAACTTGTAACCATTCCAAGACTCGAACTTTGTGGGGCATCACTACTTTCTGAACTTGTTGAAAAGGTCACTTCATCTGTAAATGTCTCCTTTAAAAACATTACGTATTGGACTGACTCTAAAATTGTTATTTCATGGATAAACACCTCTCCCCATTTACTTAAGACTTTTATAGCAAATCGAGTCTCACAAATACATAAACTGACCAACCCTGAACTTTGGAAATATATTAATACTTATGATAATCCAGCAGATCTACTGTCACGAGGTATAAGTCCTTCTTCGCTCAGTAATTCCCACATATGGTTTCATGGCCCTTCTTGGCTCACTTTGCCTCAAGAAGAATGGCCTCAATATACAAAACATCAAGAAGTTTGTATAACTTCTGAATTACTTGAACTGCGTAACAAAACTCTTGTGTTTCATCACATCAACAACGAATTTACCTTTTACTACAAATATTCTTCATTAAATAAACTAACACGCGTCTTTGCTTATGTCTTAAGATTTAAAGACAATCTGTCGATTCATAAACATTTACGAATAACAGGTCCCTTGACCACAATAGAACTCAATAATTCCCTTTTAACCTTAATTAGGTTCGTACAACGTCAGTCATTTCCATATGATTATGATGCACTTTCCAATTCCAACCAAATTGACGAAAGAAGTAAACTTCTTGGCCTAACTCCATTCTTTGATACAACAACAAAATTAATACGCGTTGGCGGTCGTTTACATCATTCGTCATTTGATTTTAACAAGAAACACCCCATAGTCCTACCTCAGAAAGACCACCTCACGATACTCATTGCTCGCCATGAGCATTTGAAACTTTTACATATTGGTCCTCAAGCACTTCTTGCTTCCTTAAGAGAAAATTACTGGCCAATATCAGGGCGCAATTTGGTTCGACAAATTGTTCGTGATTGTGTCCGATGTTTTAGATTTAACAATAAACCCGAACAGTATCTTATGGGCAATCTTCCGGAGTCACGAGTTACCCCTTCACGTCCCTTCACGGTTTCTGGTGTCGATTATGCTGGTCCCGTTTTATTACGAGATAGAAAGGGTCGGAATTACAAAACTTCTAAAGCTTATATTGCTCTCTTCATTTGCTTCGCCAGTAAGGCTATACATTTAGAAGTTGTCAGTGATCTCACGACAGAATGCTTCTTAGCGGCATTACGCCGATTCACGGCCCGACGCGGTAAATGCTCCGAAATATTTTCAGATAACGGCAGCACTTTCGTGGGAGCAAATAATGAACTCAGACAATTTTTTAACACAAATGCTGATCACATTATTACAGACCTCTCAATCGACGGTATTCAATGGCATTTCATTACTCCACGTGCTCCCCACTTCGGTGGATTATGGGAGTCAAACATTAAATCAGTTAAGCACCACATGAAACGTGTAGTAGGTAATGCAATTTTAACATTTGAAGAATTTACCACGGTTTTATATCAAATAGAGGCTTGTCTCAATTCTAGACCACTCTATCCTCTTTCTAATGACCCAAATGACCCTAACCCTCTTACTCCTGCACACTTATTAATTGGATCTTCATTGACGAGTATACCACAACAAAACTTAATGGACATTAATGAAAATCGTCTTTCAAGATTCCAAAGGGTGCAACAGATATTACAGCACTTTTGGACAAGATGGTCCAAAGAATATGTATCCCATCTTCAGCAGCGGGTCAAGTGGAAGGAGAATTGCCAACAGCTGATCCAGCCTGGACGCATGGTTCTAGTAAAGGATGATGGACTTCCTCCCTTGAAGTGGCAGTTAGGCAGAATTTTAAAAACTTACACCGGAAGTGACAATATTGTGCGGTCGGTTGTGATAAAGACAAACTCTGGTGAGATTAAACGACCGGTTGTGAAATTATGTGTTCTGCCTAACCAAGATCAATAACTTTTGTTTGAAAACTATAATTAATATGATCTTTGACTTTTTCTTTAAGACTTTTTATTGAAACCCGGTCTTTGGGGTTTCAAGGTGGGGGAGTATATGTTAAGTACATTGACTTTGAAATTTATTAGACTCTGCCAATTATTGTACAAGTGCGTATTACCGAAGATTGCCGAACGAAGTGACCCAAGTTCATTTGCCAGGGTTACTGGGTGACGAAAAAGTACATAACGACGAGAATACACACAAAACCAACGCTTCGATGAACGAACATTTTTACTCCTTACATTCAAGTTATTGTAATTTGTTTTAGATCTGTTGTATTAAAATTTACGTGAAATTCTGAAAATTCTTCACCACATCCACAACTATGGATCCCACCTAAACAAAATAAAAACGAAAATGGAAGTTTTTGATGGTGGGGGAAGGGGAAGGGGGAGGTGGGTTAAAAGTACGCTGAGTCTTATTTTTTAATCACATAGAACTTAAAAAATACAAAAAAAAAATTGAATTCTAGTATAAATGGGAATTCTGGTAGTGATGAAGTGTACCTTTTAATTTATTTATCCCGTCCATAAGTGGAAAATTTGATGCGCCACTGCCGACCCATGTGCCAATAAAAAGTGACGGCACAGTGTTCATTCGTTTTCTTTTAGGTTCTAATATGTAAGTTATAGGGTCTTATGGTGCCTAAAATGATTAGCAAATTTCACCTATACCGGCTCCTAGTCTACATCTCTCTCGCACTCACGCGTTTGTGATAAATTACTTTACCTGATAAATAATTACTTTCTGGCAGTTGATGTTAATGGCAAGTATATTGTTAATTTTTTTTCGAATTTAGTTTAATTTTTCATCAACTATCGGCAAGTTAACAGCCTAATACTAATATTTTATATAAAATCAATCACGACAATAAATTATTCTAATTCATTCACTTTAACAAATAAATAAAACATATTTTAACAAATAAATTTAACATTCAACTATTATAAATGGGGTATATGTCACACTTTAACTGAAAAAATGATTTTACTAACGTTTCGACGTCCAAATCCGATCTCGTTTTCAAAATACAAAATATTATAGGAAAGTCGCCAAATATGGAACACCATTTTGTTTTGGGGATATAAAAAAATACCTTTATAGAAATGAAAACATTTTAATGTTATGACAAATCAGTCATACATTTTTATGTAGTAATTAAAAGCCTTCCATTAAATATCTTAATTAACAAAAAAAATCAAACAAAAAAATAAAATCCCAAATTAATAACCAAATATGGAATAGATAACCATATATGGAATATAAGGATAAACCAACATAGCAATAACAAAAATAGACATAAACATCTGAGATCAAATAAATTTAAATAAGAAAATTGTGAAAAATGAAAGAAGTAGCTTAATTCACTTGCAGACATCACAGATCCATATATCAAACTCTAAACCAGCACAATCATAATGAGCCCACACATTATGCACTTATTCCACTATTCCATAATTAGGCACCAACGACTGTCCATATTTGGATTTGTACATTAGTTCAAACTAGTATCATCTTTTTTTCAAGTCGTAATGTTTTCATTACAGAAGGTCATAAAATATTAAAATAAAGGTACTATCGATATACTCAATAGCATAACAAGTCTGTATTCGTGCATAATAACCAATAATACTCTTTGAATATAAATTGAGACGATAAAACAAAACGCTCCTGCCAGACACGTATCGTTCTCGTATCTGACACATAGGTGTGAATACGATAATAAAGAGAAGGACTGAAATAGAGGATGGTCTTGTAGTGCGCTTCCAACTTATATTTTCGGAGAAATCAAGGAATTCCATATTAGGGCAATATTCCATGTTTTGTTACTTTCCTCTAATATTTCGTATTTTTACAACGACATCCGATGGGAACGTCGAAACGTTAATAAAATCATTTTTGTAGTTAAAGTGTGGCTTACTTCCCATTTAAAATAGTGGATCACAAAAATGCCTTAAGGAAATAGCTTCAAAACAACATTAAATTTAACATTTTTAAAGAAATAAAATATTCATACAGTATGCGACAAAATAAACAGTACTGAAATTCGTATGCTTCAAATTTGTATGTGTCAGGCGCCGAAACGTACTTAGTGGTTTCCGAATATCATTATAACGTATGTGAACGTCGTGATAATGTTAGGTGCTTCAGAATGGTTCTCAGTTTTGCAGAAAAAATTTTTATGGTGGAAAACAGTTCAAGCTTAAAATCAACAATGGTGTCAGCAGGATGGGACAACCTTTCACACTGCCAGGGAGTCTCTTCGAGTACTAGGCGATCATTTTGGGAGTTGCCACTCACCAGAACTAACGCCATCAGATGCGTACATCTGGGAAAGCTGAAGGAGTCAGATAGATCCACCGTCTGCCATTTCGGTATTATGGACTAGAATTAAACATTTTTTTATGCCAGATGCAGTGGCGGATCTAGAAATTTGCCTTGGGGGGGGGGGGGGAATTTACCTTAGGGGACAACTTCCAATGAAAATCTAAACCAAAGACATAAAACAGATAAACTCAGAAATAGCAACTTATAGGCAGTAAGTTCCCTTAATTTTCCTAACTAGCGTGTTTATTGGGTTGAATTTTTTTTGTGGTTTCGGTTTCACGGCAGCCAATATTTTCTTTGTGTTTGAACAATGTTTTTTCTTTAATTTTGAACCTTGTTAGGGGGGGGGGCAACTTCCTCATTTTCCCTTCCCGTAGATCCGCCACTGTCCAGAGGGCATCTTTAACAACTGTTTTATAGGGAACGTGAATAATTTTTGCAAGGCTATATCATGTATACTAGATAATATATAAATAATCATAAACGTTTAAATACTCACTTCAGTACTGTTTATTTTGCCGCACACTGTATTTAGGAGATAGAGAATTTCAAATAAATCGTTAGACATTTAGAAATAAACGTTTTAATGAAAGAATTATTCTCATTTATTTATTTACTTATTTATCATGACATAATAAATATTATATATATTATTTTTTTTATAT
Organism: Diabrotica virgifera virgifera; assembly: GCF_917563875.1. NCBI lineage: Eukaryota > Metazoa > Arthropoda > Insecta > Coleoptera > Chrysomelidae > Diabrotica > Diabrotica virgifera. Next base: position 55,156,850 of record NC_065446.1, read on the forward strand.
GTATCTAAAATTACCAAGGTAGGAAATGTGTTTTTGAAGGAATCAGAATAATTGTCATGATTTATAGAAGATATTGGGCTTTTAACTTGACGATAGTTGATAAAAAAATGAATAACATTAGAAATAACATTAGAAAAAAAAATGAAGTAACAGTATACTTGCCATTAACAATATCAAGCGCCAGAAAATAATTTATCCGATAAAGTAATTTATCACACATTCGTGAGTGCGAGAGAGATGCACCATTGGACGGCAGCGGCCGGGCCGCCTCCAGACACGCTTTGCGCTCATTGTGAATAATTAAAAATAACAGATTTGTAATGAAATAATGACAAAAATTTCTTCAGAATCTTGTAGGGGGCTTTAAAATTTGATTTGGTCACTTTCTGACTTTCATAATAATAATTTTTAACCGAGTTACTAGGCTTTGCAAATGGCCATTTTCGGGATTTTCAAATTTTAAATCGCAAATAACTCAACAACAATCAATTTTACAGAATAATCACTAAAAATCTTTTTTGCTCAGGATGACCCAAAGAATCTAAAAAAATTGCCCGAAGTAAAAAATTGATTTTTTGAATTAAAAAAAAAAAAAATTTGTTTAAATAATCTTCCGACCGCGGTACCGCCTGTCACCCTGAAAGCATACAGCCTGGACTATTTGGGTGTCTCCGGGTCTCGAATTCTCGGGTGATACGCGTGTGCCTTCATCCAGGATTTTATAATAGGCTAAGCGCTGTTGTGGTGACATATAATAATTGGTGATGTTGAAAATTTTTGAATAAGGAACTCACATTCAACCACTTTTAACTTTTTTTATCATAAAAGTAAATAGACCTTTTCTATGAACGATCTGATTTTACTATATGTTATATCATTGCAGGTAACTTAGTTATGATGTATAGTACGCGTTGAAAGTTCAATTCCAACTATTTTCTAAGCGATAAAACTTAAAACAATAAAATTTTGACTTTGTATTTTTTTTATTTTGTTTAAAATAAAAAGTCTGTAAATCGTTTTTATGATATTTAATTTAATAATCATAATCAATGGTGTTTCAACTCTTAATGAGTCTTTGCCGCGGTTATTATTGCCTTCCATGTTTGTCGGTCCTGTGCCACTATTTCCCATTGTCACTCCCATTTTCTCCAGATCTTCTCTGTCTGTTTTTTTTTGCCTTTTTGTAGACCATCCTACAGATGTTCTCCCATCTGGCCTTTCCCGAAACATATTATTTATAAGACGATTGTCGATACTACATGTCACATGCCCTGCCTTTCTGAGTCTATTGGTCTTTATACAATGTGTCCAATTAAGTCGACATCATATGGGAAACTTTTTCATTCTTAGTTTTATGAAAAAAAGTTATTCTTTATAAAAAGTTGTGCATGGTCTAAAACTTAAAATACAACCATCAGATATCAAATTTTATGAATATTATACAAGGTATGTCAAAAAATATGAATTTCGCTCAAGAATAAAGTAGCTTTATTTTTCACAATATTGAAAATTGTTATTATGAAAAGTTGTTTGGAATTAAGAACTATATTCTAATATGCAATTTCATCCTTCTATTTAAAAAAAATGTTTTTGAGAATTTTCCTTAAATTACTGATAACCAGCATTATTTTCAGTTATTTTAATTATGATAACTCTTGTATTATTAATTTTGCGAAAAAAAGTTATTCTTTATAAAAAGTTCTGCATGGTCTAACTAAAACCTAAAATACAACCATCTTATATCAAATTTTATACGAGGTATGTCAAAAAAGATGAATTTCGATCAAGAGTAGGTAACGTACATTTAGAGTTCAGAATATTTCAATTAGAACAATGCAATGACATAATGGAACATAGATTTTAATTCTAAACTACTTTTTATAACCACAATTTTCAATAATGTGAAAATTAAAGGTATTTTTATTTACTCTTGATCAAAATTCATATTTTTTGACATACCTCGTATAAAATTAATAAAATTTGATATAAGATGGTTGTATTTTAGGTTTTAGACCATTCAGAACATTTTATAAAGAATAACTTTTTTCGTTAAATTATTAATAAAAGAGTTATCATAATTGAAATACATAACTGAAAATAATGTTGTTTACCCGTAATAAAGGAAAATTCTGAAAAAAAAAATTTCAGTTAGAAAGGTGAAATTGCATATTAGAATATAGTTTTTAATTCCAAACAACTTTTTATAATAACAATTTTCAATATTGTGAAAAGTAAAGCTACTTTACTCTTGAGCAAAATTCATATTTTTTGATATACCTCGTATAATATTCATAAAATTTGATATCTCATGGTTGTATTTTAAGTTTTAGACCATGCACGACTTTTTATAAAGAACACCTTTTTTTCATAAAACTAAGAATAAAAAAGTTTCCCATATGATGCCGACTTAATTGGACACACTGTATATCTGACTAGATTTTCGTTCCCGAAGAGAGACTAACTTGTTATTGTTATAATTAATATGTATATGCATATTTTGGTTATGCAATATTCAATTTGGGGTAATAATATAGGAAGCTTAATGGGATGCCAAAAAGTAAGAGAGGTATGGAAAAGGATGAGGAATTTTAGGCATAGTACCCATGAAAAGGTAAAAATAGAAACAATACAAATATAACGAATGCGAGAAATACTACTCGCACTCATAGGCCTGGATCCCGCGAACCAAAAAAAAAGTTGATTAATAGCAAGATGCTTAAATTTTGATAAATTTGATAATAGCTTACGGTGTCTAGTCGGACAAACTTTGATGTATGGGAACACTGGAACAGGGAAAGTTTTAATTGTGGAACAGGCTAAAAATTTGGAACGTCAGACTACGAAAACCTTCCATGTGTTTTGTCGGACAGAACTTCCAATTGATTTGTTACCACTTCATTAAACTCTCATGCAAAAATGTACAAGGTGTTTCATTGGGAAATTAACATACGTTAACTGTAGAAAGAGGACACTTAGACGGCCTTAAAAATACCATACTTAATGGGTCTTACTTCATTAAAAACAAAGATACTGGGTGTTTTATCTATTTTGCCATTTTCTTGTTTGGATCATAACTTTTTAAACAGACTGTATATTTATTTTATATTTGGCACGCAAATTATCTTTAAGGTGTACAATAAACTAATTTATTTAAAATTGTAAAAATCCAGGTCTAGATTAAAAAATATTGGCAAAATATTCCGACCCGAAAACAACACCCTGTACATTAATTTTTTTTTAAAATGGCTTTTACATTTGTAAAGAGGATGCAAATAGTAGTATACTTTGAATTTTCGGCAAAATGATTTATCTGGTAAAATTTTGAATTTGAATTCTGAAATTATGTGAATTGCGAGAACTCTAAGTAGAAAAAAATTGGAATACAATTTACAACTTATTAACCACACTGTATATTTATTTTATATTTAACACGCGAGTATCCTTTAAGGTGTCCAATCAATTAATTTATTTAAAATTATAAAAAATCTAGGTCCTGTTTACAAAACATTGTAAAAATGTTCCGACCCAAAAAAACACCCTGTACATTATTTTTTTTAATGTATTTTGCATTTTAAATTAGCATAAAAACTAAATTTAGTGGTATACTTTAAATTTTCGGCAAAATGATTTTTCTGGTAAAATTTTGAATTTGAATTCCGAACTTCGGAAATATGCAACAGCTCTAAGTACAAACTAAATTAAAATGCGACTTAATTTTAATTAATACCATTATTTATTCTAAATTGGTAAAATGTTAACATTTCATTGTTATTTTTTTATTATTTGCGACACATAGTTTATAGCGAATATTTTATCTTTAAATAATGAATAAATAATAAGGAGTAAATAAAAAATACATCACTTTAATAAACAAAGTATCTAAAAATTAAAACAAAATGGCGAAAATTTTTAGGATAATAACTTCAAAACAAAAGTACTTATTCAAAATAACCACCATCAAAAATTATTGTTATGTATATAAATGTTGATATTTTACCAAATTATGGTATTAATTAAATCATGGTATTAATTAAAAAAAAAGTCATATTTAAATTTTTTACTTCGAGTTTCGCAATTCACATAATTTCAGAATTCAAATTCAAAATTTGACCAGAAAATCATTTTGCTGAAAATTCAAAGTTTATTGCTAAATTTAGTTTTTCATACTCTTTTCAAATGCAAAATCCATTTTAAAAAAAAATTAATATACGTGTTTTTTGGTTCGGAATATTTTCCAATATTTTTTAATCCGACCCTGGATTTTTTATAATTGTAAATAAATTTATTAATTTGACACCGTAAAGAATATTCGCGTGTTAAATATAAAATAAATATACAGTGTGGTTAACAAGTTGTAAGTCGTGTTTCAATTTTTTTCTACTTCAAGCTCTCGCAATTCACATAATTTCAGAATTCAAATTCAAAATTTTACCAGAAAAATAATTTTGCTGAAAATTCAAGTTATACCACTAAATTTATTTTTTCATCCTCTTTTAAAATGCATAATCCATTTTAAAAGAATTTAATGTACAGGGTGTTGTTTTTGGGTCGGAAAATTTTTCCAATATTCTTTAACCCGGACCTGGATTTTTTACAATTGTAACTAAAGAATTGATTGTACACCTTAAAGAATATTTGCGTGCTAAATATAAAATACATATACAGTGTGGTTAAAAAGTTATGAACCAAATAAGAAAATGGCAAAATAGATAAAACACCCAATATCTTTGTTATTAATGAAGTAAGACCCATTAAGTATTGTATTTTTGAGACCGCCTAATTGTCCTCTTTCTACAATTAACGTAAGTTACTTTCCCAATGAAACACCCTGTGAATTTCTCAATGATACTTGAAGTGATTAGGTTATGAGAAAAATAAATATAAAAGCAAGAAAACTGGATTGAAAAAAATTATGTTTTTAACAATTTTATTACATACAAACATTTAGAATTACCATTTCACTACCAAAAATTGTAACAATAATTATTCAAAATGACTTTTGAAATTTTAAATAAGTATGGTTAAAATTAATAATTATTGTCAACATTTTTGGTAGTGAAAGGTCCATTTTAAATGTTATAAAATTGTTAAAAAATAATTTTTATTCGATCCAATTTTCTTGCTTTTGTATTTAGTGTTCTCATAATTTTGAAATCAGTACAAAGAGAAGAATCCAAATATCAAATAAAAAAAGGTGAAAGTAATTTAAAATAAATTAAGGGATGATACGGGGTGAGAGGGTGCCTTTCCCGGCAAGCTTAAATATGGCACAATGTCTCCCCCATCAAGTATTACTTAGCGTGTTTTTGCGTTTTTTCTAAAAATCTGTGGTTCAAAAGTTATTTAATGTGGATAATTTTATCTGAAAAGCACTACTGGATGTGTATGTGTACATTGAGGTAGCACAAAGCTAAACAAGTTTCCTTAAAATTAAAAAAAAAATGAGAAAATACAATTGTAAAATTTGGTCCTGACAGACCCCACCCGTGCATTCGTGTTACAAAAAGTTACACGTGGAAAGGAGGATTCTCAGGTGAGTTCTTCGATAATCCTTTGTATTGGTTTATTTTTTATAAAAATTGATTTCGGTTAAGCAAATGCTTCCGCAGTTCGTTTTTTTTTACTTGATAAATTCACTGTAAATGTAAATGAGAGAGAAATGAGTTTTTAAAAAGATACACGATTTCATTTGAAAAGCTAAATATGTTCTGAAATATCCAATATCTTTCGCCGACACCAAATAATTACAATATCAACACGACCCACACAAGTCAAACAAATTTCAATTTAATCAACTTGTCGAAAACCGCTGAAAGATGTAATTTAAGTCTACACTATATCGGAAGTCTTGTATCTAGAGTGTAATAAAGTACTGGAAAATAAAATTAGAGCTCTTCTTGTAGCAATATTGTGTTATACTATGAAGGTAAAATAAAGGTACAAAGTTTAAGTTTACTTAGAAAACGTGATATCTAAGATGTCGTCTTAACTTTTTTATTGTAATTATACCTCTTCTTCTTCTTCCTACTTTATAAATAGGCTAAATGCCTGTTTTACTTTGGATTTTAGCCTCAATTGACATTGTCTCGCCATCTTTGCCTCGGTCGTCCCAATGATCTTCTTCCATTTGGCGATTTGTCTCCTGCTATTCGTACTATTCTATTTTCTGTCATTCTTTCTGTGTATTCCTATTCCATTTCATTTTTCTTCTTTTGGTCCACATGTTTATTTCTTCTATACCACATCTCGCTCGTATTTCCTCACTTCTTACTCTGTCTCTTAGAATTTGGTTTGTTATTTTTCGTAAGACTTTCATTTCTGCTGTTTCCAGCAGTCTTTGTGTTTTCGCCGTATCTATTCTTGTTTCCGCTGTATACGTCATTATCGGTCTTATTGTTGATTTATATATCCTAGTTTTCGTTTCCATTGTGAGGTATTTGATTCTCCAGATTGTGTTGTTGAGACATCCTGCTGCTCTGTTCGCCATGAGCACTTGTTTTTGTACTTCTTCTTCCACTTTTCCGTAGCTTGACAGTTTTATTGCCAAGTAATCTGTTTTCATCACTTGTTCTATTATTTTGTTATTTACGACCAATTTACATCGTCTGGGTTCCGCTGTTACCACTATTGATTTAGTTTTCTCTGTTGAGATCATCATATTGTAGCTAGTATGAGAGTAATAGTATAGAGCTAGTAGTGTTAGTATGAGAGCCGTGTCTTCGAATTCTTTAATTAATCTTTGTAGGTCATCTTCATCTTCGGCTGTTATTATGGCATCGTCGGCGTAGCAGATTATCTTTATTTCCTTTTCTCCTATTCTATATCGTCTCCTTTTTTAACTTTCTTTATGATTTCATCCATTATCAGTTTAAGTAATAATGGGCTCAGCGAATCTCCTTGTCTAATGCCAGTTTCATACTTGACAGGTTGCGATAGTTTTCCCTTACATCTTACCAGTGGCGGCTCGTCAGGGTCGGCAGGGTCGGCAGTGCCGACCCACACATTTATGGATACATTATAGATATTTTAAATATTTAATTTAATCGGAATTGTTGATATTCGTTTCTGTAAAATAAAAAATATATCTGTGAGATAATACAGACTAAATTTTATTCATTGTTTTTAAAAGACTTCGATCCCGATACGTTAGTTAAGTTATCCCTGTGCATAAGAGACTTTTCAAATTAATGATCCTATAGCCATACACCCGCACCCCATTGCGATTGTGTGAATTCTTATTATAAAGCCCGGCACGGCATGCCGTCCTCAGATTGAGGATTTGCTATATAATAAGAAGCTATGGAATATTAGCCGATAGGCAACCAATTATACATTCTCCGTACTTATTTGAATGGCAAGTACGGCAGCGGGTACCTCTGCCGAGGCCGAGCGGTGATATGCAAACGGCAGAAAGGCACGTACGTAGCCACGTATTGCCTTGCTAGCGCGCCCGGGATAATTATGAAATAGGTACCTAAGTAGTTTTACGTCGTTAAATTATTAATATTATTATTGATATTGTAATTCTTTTAAGTTGTTAGGAATTACCATTTAGGGGACAGGATGTATCGAAGCATTCGTTAAATCAAATTAATTATAGAGAGCAAATAAAATTGTTTAAGAAATACGATATGGAATTTTCTAATTTATTTTCTGACTCGAAGAATATACCGGCGTACCTAAAACAGCACAGAATGAAAGAATCAATTAGTAGTTACATTTTGATCCTTTTCGGTAGAAGTAGACGAAACTACTGATAGAGGTAACCTGTCATTCACAAGTATCAATAATTGTTCTTCGATACGCGTTACGTCTAAATTTATGAGAGGTTGTTAGGTTTTCAGACGTGAGTAGAAGCCATAAGACAGAATATATTTTTGGTGTTTTAATTTAAAGGATAGATTAAATTTTTTGATATCAAAAATAAATTGGTAAGGCAAATTTGTGACGGTGAATTGGTGGTCTTGATGTCCAGTGAATTGTATGGTCTCCGGACCAAATTTAAAACAATTGCACCAGGCAAAACTATTATTTACTCAATGTTATAAGTCATTGACCTCTTTAACTATTCAAAATTTAAAAGTTACGCCAAAGAATTTTCAAAATATTTATTAGACAAGTTCATTAAAAATTATCCATCATTTTTTAATGAAATAAAATAAGAAAATGAATTAACAGTTTTATATTCTGATCCAAATATTTTCGGAAGGTGGACTAAGTTACAGACTATGTATAATTTTATATACTGCAATTCATTAGGTACAACAAACTGTTCCCGAAATTAATAAATTATTGTGCTCAAATGTGGGCAAATTCTGTCTCAAATGAACGGGATTTCTCTTGTCTCAAAAGAGTCAAAACGTATTGTCGAAACACCATGAAACAGGAGAGAATGGCAAACTTGCCTCAAATGTCGATAGAAAAAAACTTTTAAAATCCCTCCAAAACAATAATAAATTTTACAATTACATACATTATAACCCATTTTGCTACTTCGAAACAACATAGACTAGAGTTAATTTATAAACAGGTATAGTTTTTAATTTATAGGAAAAAACCAAAAAAAAAACAAAAAAAAAATAAAAAAAAACAAAAACCAAAGATCTCTTATGAAATTGAAGCCTTTGGAGACAAAACCTTGCCGACCCTGTCCCTAAAGCCAAGAGCCGCCACTGCATCTTACCATAGCTATGTTATCTTTATATATATTCTCAATGATTTTATTAAATCCAGTGATATTCCCTTTTCATATAGTAAATGTATCGCGTCCCGAATTCTGACTCTATCAAACGCCTCCTTCAAATCTATCAGGTACATATATGCTGGTTTGCTGTATTCCAGGGACTTTTCTTTTATTTGTCTTATTACAAAAACTGCATCCGTGCATGAACTTCCTGTCTGAAATCCTTGCTGTTCCTCTTGCAGAGTTATGCGTTCGTTTATTTTTGTCGCTATAATTCTTGTTGTCAATTTGAGTGTTGTATTTAAAAGATTTATTTTAGTAATTATAATTTTATATGTTTTTTAGTAATTATAATTATTAAAAAAAATTAAATCTTTTTATTTTTATTTGAGCTTATTTTCTGGGCTACAACATTGTAACATAAACGACCATATTTTTGGAAAATAAGCCGCTAGGAAATTGTAGAGTTAAGTAGAGTTTATTTGATGCTATATAGGGTGAGGCAGATAACTGGCCTATTAGAAATACCTCGAGAACTAAAGGCACCAGAATCATGAAAATTGGAATAAAGGGGTTTTAAAGGATGATCTATTAAATTAAAATATTTTCATCTCTTTGCAACTCACGGTTATACCGGAAGTTGCTTATAACTTCGTTTTTTTAAATAGGACACCCTGTATATTTTTACATTTTTGGATTCTCTTCGATGTCTTCTTTCTTAAAATATAAGGTTTTGTAATATTATACAGGGTATTTTAAAAGATAATTACGTTTTTTTATTAAGTTCGTAGCAACATTCACACCCTGTATAATTGTAGTAGTTTGACATCTAAAACTCTACTTAAGTTCAAATGATTTTTAATATTCTCTACTATTGTTAAGAATCATTAGTATGTCTAAATTTTTAATTTTAGTATACAGGGTTGGTCGAAACTCGGAATGAGTATTTTCTGAGTTTTCTTAAATGGAACACCCTGTATTTTTGTATTGTAGTGAAATGACATTTTATAGTATTTTTTTATTTCTTAAACATTCCCTATACCTAACTGGTTTAATTTGTGAGTTATTGGTGATTCAAACTAAATATTAATTGCAACAAAAAATACGTAAAATTTTATTAAGTTGGCCGTGAAAATACTCAGTCCCAAATAATTTTTCAGAAATAAATACATATTAATCCAGACTGGTCCTTAAAATTACCAATAATGGTTAAGCTATCGAAATACCCACTTAGTTAAGATTGTTGGTGCGATTAACAATTAAGCACAAATTAAAGCAGTTAGGTATAGGGAATGCTTAAGAAATAAAAAAGTACCATAAAATATCATTTCATTACAATACTAAAATACAGGGTGTTCCATTTAAGAAAACTCAGAAAATACTCATTCCGAGTTTCGACCAACCCTGTATACTAAAATTAAAAATTTAGCTATACTAATGATTCTTAACAATAGTAGAGTATATTAAAAATCATTTGAACGTAAGTAGAGTTTTAGATGTCAAACTACTAAAATTCTACAGGGTGTTAATTTTGCTACGAAATTAATAAAAAAACGTAATTATCTTTTAAAATACCCTGTATAATATTACAAAACCTAATATTTTAAGAAAGAAGACATCGAAGAGAATCCCAAAATGTAAAAATGTACAGGGTGTCCCATTTAAAACAACGAAGTTATAGGCAACTTCAGGTATAACCGGAAGTTGCAAAGAGATGAAAATATTTTCATTTAATAGATCATTCTTCAAAACCCCTGTATTCCAATTTTCATGATTCTGTTGCCTTTAGTTCTCGAGATATTTCTAATAGGCCAGTTATCTGCCTCACCCTGTATATTATAGTACATCTGGTTGTAGCCCAATAAATGACCGTTTTGGAGTGTAATTTCCAGGGGCAACTCCGAATTGCATGAAAATTTGGATTTAGGTTCTACTTACCCTCCACTTCAAAGTTGAATTTGTGCCGTTGGTTGCTTTTACTTGGGGGGTGACATTTACCCCTTCTCGGGGGTGAAAAACGCGTGTTTAAAATAAGGCCGGAAATGGATAAATTGACTTCTATTAAGCACCTTTTCTTCTATAAAGTTTTTTACGTAAATCAATACTTTTCGAGTTATTCGCGATTTAAAATGTTGATTTTTCGACAAAAAAACTACGTTTTCAGACGGTTTTTCCCAAATAACTCAAAAAGTAAATATTTTATCGAAAAAAATATTTTTAGCAAAAGTGTAGCCTATAAAAAAACGAAAAAAATAGTGTACCAATAAAATCTACAAATTGAGTATAAGCAAAGTTGTAGCTCATGAAAAATACGTTCTTATTCGTCTAATTCCAAATCGATTAATTCAATGCAAGATCACCGAAGAAAGAAGCGTTTTTCGGGAAAACCTTATTAACATTTTTAAAGTATCGAAAAAAGCTTATTAGTTGTTTTTTACAAAACTTGACAGTATCAAAAATAAACGAGTTACACTGAAAAATTTGGCCACTTTTTTTTTGGTAAAAAAAATCGTGAAAACCTCCCTCTGTTTAGCACCCTAAATGAAATTAATCGTTTGGCTTTACCATCTATTTTAACTGTATGTGTATTGTTTATATGATCTCTAAGTTTGATTGGTTTGAAGTGCTTACTTTTTTGGTTTTATAGTTTTTTGGTTTTTATTTGGTTTTATAGTAAAAAAAATTTCTAAAATTTTTTGAAAAATTTCGTTTTTTCAAAATAACTTAAAAAGTATTAGTGATAAGAAAAATCTTAAAGAATAAAAAAATGTAGGTTTTGCTATTATAAATATGCTAGTTTCATTTTGTTTCTCCGTAAGACAAAAATTGGTTAAGATATGGCTGTTCAAAATTTGCATACACTCGTGATTAGTGACCCATTCCAGTTTTCTCCTATATTTCTCTTATAGCCCTTTCAAAAATAAACTCTTTAAACCGGTGAGACTGACAGGTCATATAAAAAATAGTTAGGTAAGTAAATTGTTTGTAAAGCGGTAGCGATTAATTTCATTTGGGGAGCTAAACACGGCGAGATTTTCATGATTTTTTACAAAAAAAAAAGAGGGCCAACTTTATTTTGAGCCTAACTCGCTTATTTTTAATGCTAAAACTTTTGTTAACAATTAAAACAAAGCTTTTTATAAACACTTTAAAAAGTTTAAATGGGTTTTTCCCGAAAAGTGCTTAATTTTTCGGTAATTTCACCTTGAATTATTCGATTTGGAATTAGACGAATAAGAACGTTTTTTCATGAGCTACAACTTTGTTTTTATTTGATTGATAGACTTTACTGATACAACATTTTTTTGAGTTTTTTATAAGCTACACTTTTGCTAAGGATATTTTTGCGATAAAGTATTTACTTTTTGAGTTATTTGCGAAAAACCGTCTGAAGACGTAGTTTTTTTTTTCGAAAAATCAACATTTTCGATGGCAAATAACTCGAGAAGTATTGACTTAAGTAAAAAACTCTATAGAACAAAAGTTGCTTAAAATCACTCAATTTATCCATTTCCGCTCTTATCTTGAACTTATGTTTTTTTACCCCCGAGAAGGGGTGATTGTCACCCCCCAAGTAAACGCAACCAACGACACAATTTCAACTTTGAAGTGGAGGGTAAGTAGAACCTAAATCCAAATTTTCATTCAATTCGGATTTACCCCTAAAAATTACACGGTATCGCCGAATTTCCCGTTCATTTACTGGGCTATTGAAACTACTGTAGTTTTTTGGTTGAATACGGGTGGCATCGGTATAGTGCGGCCGATATGTGAAACAATTGCACATTTAATGATACAAGCATATAATTTGGACCACATATACTACACATACAAAGGTTCAAATTTAGATATGAGGCCATCTCAGATTTTGCCTTTTACAAAAATGGCGGGCATTCAAAATGGCGGTAAACATATGTGTTTAAAAATACCATAACTTTTAAACGAAAAGTCCGATTTTAACAAAATTTGGTATATACGTTCCTTTTTTGATTTAAAAGATGGATGTGGTCAACCAGAAGAATCGGTTTACCAGAAGTTGTGTTTTTACTGGTTGTTTATTTAAAAATTATGGTTTTTTTTTCAATTTGTTCCCTCTGTATATATTAATTTTTCAAAAAGGTAATACCGCAATTGAAAAGGGCGTAAAAACATTTTGTAGAAAATATTTTGAACTTTTTACTTATGTTAATTACCATTTAATAAATGCATAACTTATCTTTACATGTTACCTATGTGTGGCAGATTCGTGCAAATATTATAAAAATTATTGTGCATTTAATGGTAGAAGCATATACTTTGGACCACACATACTGCACATATCAAGGTTCGAAGTTAGATATAAGGCCATCTCAGATTTTACCTTTTAAAAAATGGTGGGCATTTAAAATGGCGACTATACATATGTGACTAATAGCACGATAACTTTTGAAGGAAAAGTCAGATTTCAACCAAATTTGGTATATGGTTTCTTTTTTTGACGTGTAAAACCAAAATCTTGAACCGGAAGAATCGATTTACCAGAAGTTGTGTGTTTTCCTAATTTTTATGTAAAAACATGTTGTTTTTTACTAATTCTCTCACCCTGTATCTACTAATTTTTCAAAAAGTTAATACGGGCGTCCAAAGAGCGTAAGTATATTTTTTAGAAAGTATATTGAACGTATCTTCACATGTACCTATGAACCTATGTGTGGCAGATTCGTGCAAATAATATAAGAATTATTATGCATTTAATGTTAAAAGCACATAAAATTTGGACAACACACACTACAGATACAAAAAGTCAAAGAGGCCATCTCAGATTTTGTCTTTTACAAAAATAGCGGGCATTCAAAATGAATCTGCCGCACATAGATACATGTGAAGATACGTTATGCATTTATTAAATGGTAATTAACATAACCAAAAAGTTCAAAATCTTTCCTAAAAAATAATTTTACACTCTTTTCAATGGCGATATTACCGTTTTGAAAAATTAACATATACAGGGTGAAAGAATTGAAAAAAAAACAACATATTTATACATAAAAAACAATAAAAACACAGCTTGTAGTAAACCGATTCTTCCAGTTCAAGACGTCCATCTTATTCATCAAAAAAAGAACCTTGATGCCAAATTTGGCTAAAATCGGACTTCTCGTTCAAAAGTTATCGTGCTATTAGTCACATATTAGTCACAATCTTATCGCTACTGGCAAGTCTATCGCCACGTATTTCGTAGCTCCGAACAAATCGTTTGAGTTTGTATAATATACTAATTATTAATTCATTAGACATAAACTATCCTATTAAGTGCAATAAACTCTACAAAAAGTGCTAATAAGTTAGTGTAAAATTTGCAATCTAAAGTGCCTTTTGGAACAGTTTTTGTGAGTACATTTTATCATATTCGTAAACCTTATCAGCATATTCACAGTAAAAACTTTACAATGCCTACGTCACCTAATTGTGGGAATTGTTTAAAACCGATACCTGCCAACGATCGAAAACTTCAGTGCGATGGATGTAAACGACAAATTCACATGGGCTGCACAGAGGTTTCACTTGACGATCGGGTAACCAGACAGAAAGTTCGTGGTATTTGTATTCTGTGCAACTCTTGTAACACAAACGTTGCTAACATTTCTCAAATTAAGGATCTTTTATCTGATCTCAAATTAGATATTAACAGTAAAATGGATGCATTTGATAATAAACTGGCCGAATTAAATGAAAAATTAAAGCAGATTGAGTCTCTTAAATCAGTAGAATTTGCGGATAATATAGCTAACGAAGCTGTTGATCGTATTACAAGAGCCAAAAATGTGTTAATCAGAGGCGTCCCCGAAGTGGGTTCTACATCTCAGGCTAAAAAGATCATGACAATAATGTTATTACATCGGTATTGAGTTCTGTTGGGTGTCAAGAAACTCCGCTGAGTTTTTACAGGGTTGGCAAACCTAATCAACGTTTCCCTCGTATGTTAAAAGTGATTATGTCTTCCGACTATTTTGCTAAACAAATTCTACGCAACAAATCCAAGCTTCTAGAAGATAAAGACACTGAATCCTTCTCCATAATTGACGACAAAACTCCAATTCAACAACAACGTCTGAAAGACCTTCGAAGCGAACTGGAAACTAGAAAAAACAATGGTGAACGAGACTTGACAATTAAGTACATCCAAGGCATTCCTAAAATTACTACATTTCGCCATTGACCCAAACTCCTCTATGTTCAACGATTGGCTACTTCTTTATACAAACATTGCTTCACTTAATGCTAAATTTACTGAATTTGTATGTAATATTCAATTAATAACACCTCATATTATCTGTATAGCTGAGAGTTGGTTGAATAATAATATTCCTGACTCTTTAATTGCCATACCTAGTTACACTATTTATCGTAAAGACCGACAAAATCGCGTAGGAGGTGGGGTCTGTATTTATCTTTCGGAGTTAATTACTAATAACTTTTCTATTTGTGCTAAAGATATTCAGACTGCCGGATTAGATATTCTTCACCTGACTATCACCAGAAATTCATTTACCATGAATCTAATTTGCTTGTATCGTCCCCCTGATACCCAACCAGGAACTGATAATCTTTTTATTGAATTACTTGAGGAAATATCACTTCTTGACAATCTTGTTATCGTAGGTGACTTTAACTTTCCCGATATCTTATGGCCAGCTATTTCGTTATCTGACGGTGTTAGCTCTCATAATTTATTTAACAATTTTATTATAAATTCCAACCTGTCGCAACTTATCACCAAACCTACTAGATTTAGACTTAATAATCAACCATCAACGGTCGACCTGGTAATTACAAACGAAGAACAATTAATTTCAACGATAGACATATCTTCTCCAATTGGAAAATCCGATCATGCAGTGATAACTTTCCACATTCAGTTTAACTTATCGAAAAGTCTTAACAAAATGTATACAAAGACTATAACAGTTACAGATTTCTTTAAAGTTAATTCCGCTTTACATCAACTTAATTGGAATAACCTTTTTCATAACTTAATCGATCCCTCGTCAATGTGGGACACTTTTCTTGACACTACAACTAGAACTATTTCAGTTCATACAACTGAACGTCAGCTGTTTAGAAATCAATTAAAACCTTGGATCAACCTTTCCGCTACACGCTTAATTCGACATAAACGGAAGCTTTGGCAATCTTATAAACGCACAGGTTCCCTTGATGATTTTCTTGTTCACCGTAGATTTTCCAATAGAGTAAAACAGTCTTTGCTAAACCTAAGGAAAGATTTTGAAGAATCTATCATTGCAAGTGAAAATAGTAAGAAAATTTTCCGGTACATTCGCACATCTTTATCATCTAAAGTCTCCATACCATTGCTTCAAAAAGCCGACGGGTCTTTATGTTCTTCGAATAAAGAATCCTCTGATGCTTTATCGCTGTTTTTCACTCAGGTTTTTACAGACGAACCTAATGATGCCGTTCCTCAAATAATGTGTCCACGTTTGCATGCAACTCTTAATGACATCTCTTTCACACCGGAGGTAATTAAACAACATTTACGGAAACTACGCAACAATTCATCGCCTGGTTTGGACGGACTAACCTCCTTTTTCCTAAAACAATGCGCAGATTCTGCAGCAATCCCTCTATCCCTTATGATGAATACTTCCTTTAATCAGGGTTATCTCCCTTAATCGTGGAAATTGGCTTCGGTTACTCCTATTTTTAAGAAAGGCAATAAACTTGATTGCAATAATTATCGCCAAATCAGCCTAGTACCTATTGTCAGCAAGATCATGGAAGCCATTATTTCTGAAGCTATGTCTGAGTTTCTCCTTCACGAAAATGTGATTCCTCACCAACAACATGGTTTTATTAAAGGTCGTTCAGCAATCACGAATTTACTCCATTGTGTTAACGATTGGTCGTCATCTTTAAACGATCGGCATCCTGTTGACGTAGTCTACTTAGACTTCTCCAAATCTTTCGACCGTGTTCCCAAGCGTCGACTACTAGCTAAATTGGATCACTTTGGTATCCGCGGAAAGTTAAACCTTTGGATTCAGAATTTCCTATCTGATAGGTATTTCCGAGTTCGTGTTGGGGAAGCATATTCATCAGATAAACCTGTCAAGAGCGGAGTTCCACAAGGATCGGTACTTGGACCACTTCTCTTCTGTGTCTATACAAGCGATCTTCCACTCATTATATCTAGTAAGGTTTCCATTTACGCTGATGATACCAAGTTGTACGTTAATCCTATTGTTAACCAACATGTTCTTCAACATGATCTCGATACAATATTGAAGTGGTCCTTGGAATGGTTACTTCCTCTAAACATTGAGAAATGCGTTGTACTACACATTGGCAAGAACAACCCGTCACTACCGTACTTTATAAATGGACATCCCTTAAGCTCGGTAACCTCCCACAACGACCTCGGAGTGATAATTAACAGTGACTTAAATTGGTCGGAGCATATTGTGTCGGTGTGTAAACGTGCAAACTCGAAACTATTTCTGATACGTAAGTGTTTTACACGTATTTCTTTAAATTCCATGTGCAGACTTTATTCAATATACGTCAGACCTACTCTTGAGTTTGCAGGACCGGTTTGGAATCCAGATCTCGTTCGTGCCAAGGTATTAATCGAAAATGTGCAGCGTAAAGCTACAAGACTCGCATTCGGTCGCGTAAGACCTTGTTACGAAGATAGACTCACCATGGCTCATCTAACGACTTTCGAGCGTCGACGTCTTCGAGGTGATCTAATTTTGTGCTTCCGAATTCTGAAATACAACTTTGGAAACCTAAATACCATGTTTACCATAAACCGAGATGATAGATTAAGAGGCCACCAATACAAATTAAAGAAGGAGCAGGCAATAGCACGGTCCAGAGTAAACTTCTTGCCTAACAGGATATTTAATATTTGGAATAATTTAGATCGAGACACCATATCAGCAACTACAGTGAATACGTTTAAAAACAGACTGGATACGACAATATTTCATACATAAAAATTGCACGATGTTAAATTTTCTATGGATATTTTACTAATATCTCTTATTTTATGTAACTGTCAGTAGTTATTTTACATTGTTATTTTTCTTTGTTTTTGGGCATAATAGGAGCTTGCTCCTCTGCCCTTACTTGTTATGTAATAATAATAATAATAATAATAATAATAATTGCAATTGCTAATGTAATGGGCGTTAAGATCAGAACACGACGGGGTACTAACAACGGAAGGACTGGTAACAGAATTGCGCCCTGGGAAAAAAGACTGCTCGGAAAGATTGAATTGCTGCGTAGGGATATTGGTCAAGTCACAGAATATATACGAGGTGTAAGAAGTACAAGAGTCATCAGGAGAGCTGAAGAAATAATACGGAATACTGCAAGACACTCAAGATACGATCCAGAAAACAACACAGCCCAACAGTGCCTGGATACATTAAAACAAAGACTCTCAGTTTATTCAGGACGACTAAGAAGGTACAAAGTGAGTAACAACCGAAAATCCGACAATGCCCTTTTTGAGACTGCTGAGAAGGCGTTCTATCGGAAACTCAATTCCACCGTAGAAAATCTCGATAAGTCTTACCCAAGCCAAGAAGAAATTCATGAGTTTTGGGGAAATCAACTTTCCACACCAGCTGCTCTTAACAACAATGCTGGATGGATAGAAGATGCGGCACAGAACTGCCAACACTACACTACTACTCTCTACGAACCCTTCACCACTGAAGAAGTCTCAAATATCATCAAAGAGCTTCATAACTGGAAATCTCCTGGACCAGACGGAGTTCAAAACTTTTGGCTCAAGAAGTTCTCGAGTGCTCATGAATGCTTATCAACACTAATTAATCATGTTATTTCTAATCCGCAGGATATACCATCATTCCTAACTCAGGGAACCACTTATTTAATACCGAAGGATCAAAATAACACCCAAGATCCAGCAAAATACCGCCCAATTACTTGCCTTCCAACTTTGTATAAATTGGTCACATCCTGTGTAGCCCGGCGTATCTACCAACACTGTGCTCTGAACAATATCATAGAGCCTCAACAGAAAGGATGCGCTAAGGGTTCCATGGGTTGCAAAGAACAACTTATCATCGACTCAGTCATTTCTAATCAAGCATATTCCAAAAAGAGGAATCTATTTACTGCTTTTATTGATTACAAGAAGGCCTTTGATTCAGTGCCGCATGAATGGCTTATAGATATATTGAGAATATATAAAGTCGATGATAATATAGTGACCTTTTTACAACATATAATGACAGAGTGGAAAACTAGAATTCACCTACAAATACCTGGTGAAAGTAACATCGAAACTGAAAATATCGTAATCAGCCGGGGCCTGTTTCAAGGAGATTCGTTGAGTCCTCTGTGGTTCTGTCTAGCTATGAACCCACTATCTCAGCTATTGAACTCCTCAGATGCAGGTTTTAGCATCAAAAATAACAACAATGTGGTGGCGAAGCTTAATCATTTATTGTACATGGATGATTTGAAATTAATGGCTTCCACTCGAAACCAACTCGACGAGATGCTAAAAACTGTAGAAACTTTTTCTAATGATATTAATATGCACTTCGGACTAGATAAGTGTCGTATTTTAAATATAGTCAGAGGAAAAGTACAGCCCGGAGGATTCGATATGCAAAGTGGCCAGAACATCGAGGCCATGGGTGAAAACGATATGTATAAATATCTTGGAGTAAAGCAAGCGCGGAAAATTGACCATAAACAAATGAAAACAGAGATAACTACTGAGTTTATACGAAGGGTAAAACAGCTGCTTCGCTCACACCTTAACAGTAGAAATTTGTTTAAGGCACTAAACACCTACGCATGTTCCGCGCTTAGCTACTCATTTGGTATTGTAAAGTGGACAAAAACAGATATAGAAGCTCTCCAGCGAAAAGTACGAAAACACCTCACAAAGGCACAAAAACACCATCCTAAAAGTGCAGTAGAAAGAACAACATTACCACGGAATCTAGGAGGAAGAGGACTTATGGATATAGGTGAGCAATTAGATAAACAAATTGCTAATTTAAGAACTTATTTTCAGATGCAGGCTGAGACATCTACTCTACATCGCGCTATCTGCGCAGTAGATGACACAACACCGATCAAACTGAGGGAACCAGAAATGCGCATAAACCACCTTACTAAGGACGAAAAAGTGCGCGCCTGGATGGGTAAACCTCTGCACGGGCGACATCCCAATGAAGTCAGCCAAGATTATGTCGACAATATAGCGTCGAACTACTGGTTGACATCAGGAAAGATGTTCCCTGAGACGGAGGGTTCATTACTGGCCATTCAGGATCAGGTTATACCAACCAGAAATTACCTGAAATATATCATCAAAGACCCTCAGGTTCAAAACGACAGATGCCGATATGGATGTCAAGCCCAAGAAACCATCCAACATCTTACAGGGGGCTGCCAGGCATTTGCTGCAACTGAATACAAGGAACGGCATGACGCAGTGGGAAAAATCCTTCATCAAGAGATAGCTATCAAGCTGGGACTTCTCCAAACAGAGCATCTCCCGTATTATCAATACGTCCCTGAGAGTATGCTTGAGGATGGCAACTACAAGCTATACTGGGACCGCACTGTGCTCACAGACCAAACAGTGGCACATAATAGACCAGATCTCGTACTAGTTAATAAATTAACAAGACAAACAACACTAATTGATGTGGCGATACCTAACAACAATAATCTACGTAGTAAATTTACTGAAAAGATCGCCAAGTACAGAGATCTAGAAATTCAAATACGGAGGCAATGGAGAATGCAAAGTACCCAGACGATACCGATTATTATGTCTACTACTGGAGTCATTCCGAAGACCCTCCTCGAAAGCATAAAAAAGCTGGGTCTGAATGAACATCTTTATAAGACCATGCAGAAAGCTGTACTACTCGCGACGGCCAGATGCGTACGAACATTTCTGGGAGATACACCTGCATTCCAGGTCACCTAGGGCTCGATAACACGGAAAGAGTCCCACCAGAGCTCAATCCTTTTGATACCGTAGGTATCTGGGATGAGTCAATTTTCCCCTTAGAGGGAGTGTGAGCCGTATGGCTAAATCTGGATAATAATAATAATATGTATAGCCGCCATTTTGACTGGTCGCCATTTTTGTAAAAGGCAAAATCTGAGATGGCCTCATGTCTAAATTTGAACTTTTGATGTGTAGTACCTACATGTGGTCCAAATTATATGCTTCTATCATTAAATTCACAATAATTCTTATGATATTTGCACGGATCTGCCAAACATAGGTACATGTGAAGATAAGTTATGCATTTATTAAATGGTAATTAACATAACTAAAAAGTTCAAAATATTTTTTAAAACATATTATTATGCTCTTTTCAATGGTGGTACTACCATTTTGAAAAATTAATACATACAGGGTGAAAATGGAAGGAAATTATTTACATAATATAAAATAATTTTACATAAATATCCAGGAAAAACACAACTTCTGTTAAACCGATTCTTCCAGTTCACGACATCGATCTTATAAATCGCAAAAAGAACCTATGTACCAAATTTGGTTGAAATCGGACTTTTCATTCAAAAGATATCGTGCTATAAGTCACATATTTATATATAGTCGCCCATTTTGAATGACCGCCATTTTTGTGAAAGGCAAAATCTGAGATGGCCTCATATCTTAATTTGAACCTTTATATGTGCAGTATATGTGGTTCAAATTATATGCTTGTACCATTAAATGTGCAATTCTTATAATATTTGCACGAATCTGCCGCACTAGTAGGTGTTATTGTGATGAATATTTATTGACAGCTTTAATAAGAGGGTTGGTTGCTCGCTTAGGGTAGGCCGTTATACAAATGTAAATAGAGCCTTGTTAATGTTAGTTGTTAATAAATTCCGTTGAAACTATACTTAAATTTTATTTTGAGTATAGTTATCTTATTTATTTAATATTTATATCAAACCAAACTAAATTCACTATTTAATGATATTTATATTTTATTAGATAATAATTTAAAACATAGTTTAATTTTGACGGATCTGTCAAACTCAAATATAAACAACGTACGCTTTGTTGATACATACGGTAAATGTGTAATAAATAAATAATAAAATTCATTTATTCATATTTAAAAATATTATTATAATGTACCTATATATTTTGTTTTAAATACAAATTATAATTAAGTAATAAAATTCGTGTTGACGTTTATTCGTATCAGCTGAAATATTCGAAGGATTGTGGCGTCACAATTTTCGACTTTACGTCGCAAGAAAACATACGAATTCATCAGTGGATCGGCTCTGTCTTGCAGGGGCGGCGACGCACAAACGAACTAACAGACTTTGCGAATGTATAAACGTAAAAATGTTCGTTGAAAATAAAAGGACTTTTATTAAACGTCATTTAATAGACATGCTAAATGTAGGCAACAAACCTACCTTTGTGACTACAAATAGGAAGGAGGTTATCGATATAACGATGGCGACTGCATTTGCAAGCAGCATCGTTAAAAACTGGCATGTGTGTGATCAGGCGAGTTTCTCAGACCACAGACACATATACTTTGAAATAACGGGCTATGAGCACGACACAGAGACTTATCGAAACCCCAGGAAAACTAATTGGGAAGCGTATCAAGAAGACCTGACATATAGTTTTCGTGGGGCTATAAAGAGGATGAGAAACACAATAGAGCTAGATATGGCTACTGAACAATTTCAGGATATAGTCATAGAGGCATATAAAGATAACTGTCCCGTAACAGCGAGGAGCTCCAAGAGGAAAGTGCCCTGGTGGAACAATGAACTTGCTAAAAGAAGGAGAGATGCTAGAAAAGAATTCAATTCTGCAAAGAGATCAGGCGAGTGGAACGAATATCGCAAAGCTCTGACTGAATATAACAAGGCTCTAAGGAAAGCCAAAAGAGAATCATGGAAGAAGCACTGCGAGGGGATATAACAGACTGCAGAAGTGGCTAGACTCCGAAAGGTTCTCTCGAAAGAACCTAAGAGCAATATCGCCACATTCCAGATGGAGTCAGGCGATTACACAGAAACCAGTAAAGAGACGCTGAGGGAACTCTTCAATATTCACTTCTCTGGGTCAGTAACCAGAGTGATGACACCAGAAGTTCTACAGCAAGAAGGACCAGTTACCATAAAATATGGAAATAGGGGAAGCTGCAGAGCTGTAAATGAGATGGTGACACCAAACAAAATAAAATGGGCAGTAAGTTCATTTAAACCATATAAATCACCGGGAATGGACGGGATTTATCCTGTACTTTTGCAGATAGGTACAGAAGCAATGTACAAGCAAATGTGTACAATACTTCGTGCAAGTATTGCGCTGGGGTATGTACCAGTTGCTTGGAGGTCGACAAGGGTAGCATTTATACCTAAGCCTGGTAAGGGTGAACGTATGACTGCAAAGTCCCTTAGAACCTTTTTCCAAAGACATTGTCCAAAGTTTGTTTCCCTGAGTTTTTCCAAAGACATTGGAAAAACTGGTAGATAGACATATTAGGGATGGAATATTGGTTAAGAGACCAATAGAACAAGACCAATATGCATATAGGCCATGGCCCAGAGCACGTCAAATAGAATTCTATTTTGCTGACCTCACAAAATAGAGTTTCATAATGGGAGAATCAACGGTTGCTAGGCAACCTGATGTCACTAAAATAGAATTCTATTTGGCGTGCTCCCGCACGAGGTGTATCAACAGAAACAGCACTGCACCATCTAGTACGGAGGGTGGAGTATGTTCTGGAAAACAAAGAGGTGATGTTGGGAGCCTTTCTCGACATAGAGGGAGCCTTCAACAACACCTCATTCGATGCTATCACAAAGGTCATCCGGCTGAAAGGAGTGGATGAAATAAGCTGCAGGTGGATAGAATGCATGCTTAAAAGCCGCGTGGTATATTCGACACTGATGGGCGAGAACATGTCAGCACGGGTTACCAGAGGATGCCCACAGGGAGGTGTATTATCTCCGTTAGTGTGGAATCTGGTTATGGACGGACTGATTGGAACGCTCAACAGGAAAAAATATAATGTCCTGGGCTATGCAGATGATTTTGTCATTCTGGCACAGGGTAAGTTCAATACAACTGTCAGGGATAACATGCAACAGACCCTGAACGTAGTATCAAAATGGACAAGTGAGGTAGGATTGTCCGTAAGCCCTCACAAATCCAAAATAGTAGCCTTCACCAGAAGGACAAAATTAGAGGGAATAAAACCTGTGAATCTAATGGGGATTTCCCTAAAGGTGGAGAGGGAGGTAAAATATCTCGGAGTCATAATAGTCTCAAGGCTTACCTGGAATCAACGAATAACCAAAAGAGCGATGGCCACTTTAATGGTGACCAGACGCACACATGGCAGAACATGGGGACTTAAACCGGAAATGATGTATTGAATATACAACATGATGGTAAAGCCCACAATAACGTATGCAGCATTGGTCTGGTGACCAAAGGTGCAGCAGAAAAATGCTATAGAGAAGTTAGGCAAGATACAAAGGCTTGTCTGTCTCAGCATAACAGGAGCAATGAGAAGCACACCAACTGCAGCAATGGAAGACCTACTAGACCTTCCTTCCTTGCACATCACAGTGAAGGGCGAGGCAAGGATGGGGTTACATAGACTGCAAGGAAATCAAAGCAAAATTGCAGTGGGCAAAGGGCATTGCAGCATCAAAGATATATGCGGGGATCCGATATGGGAGATAATAACAGACCATTATATTCCCAAATATAAAATAGAAATACCTTTCCAGGTGTAAATACACTCCAGAGAGGTATGGGAAGATCCTGGCAGACATCTGAAGTATGAGGGCCACACCTGGTATACAGATGGGTCCAAGACAGAAGATGGTTCGGGATCAGGAGTATATAGTAAGGATAGGAACTATAACGGTTCCTTCCCACTAGGAGAATATACCTCTGTATTTCAGACGGAGGTATATGCGATCCTGCACTGTGCACGGATAAACAGATTGAGGACTTATACTAATAAGAGAATCAATATCTGTTCAGACAGCCAAGCGGCCTTCAGGGCTTTAAAGAACCCAAGTATAACCTCAAGGCTTGTATGGGAATGCCGCGAAGAACTTGACACCCTTGTCGAACATAATGAGGCAAAACTCATTTGGGTGCCTGGATATCAAGGGATCGCTGGTAATGAAAAAGCTGACGAACTTGCTAGACGAGGATCAGCAACAAGATACTTCGGTCCAAAACCGGCCCTAGTAGTGCCCAAAAGCACAATCAGAGACCGATTAAGAGGCTGGATACGAAGACAACACAAATAATACTGGGAAAAAATTCCCACGCAAAAGCATGCGAAGAGATTTATACCTCAGACATGCGCAAAAAGAGCTGAAGAACTGTTAAAAATAAACAGGAATCAGCTCAAAATCACTACAGGTTTCTTAACTGGACACTTTCCAGTAAAAGGACACCTACACATGATAGGACTATATAACGGAGATCTCAGCTGCAGACTATGAAATAGAGAGACCGAGAGAGTCAGACATTTATTGTGCGATTGCGAGGCGCTGGATCGTAAGAGACAAGTAATATATGGAGACTGCAAACCAAGTCCGACAGTGTATGGCACTAACCCAATGGACCTTTACAGGCTAGTGAAGGGCACTGCTGTATTGGATTGGGTGTCATGAGAACAAATGGAAGAAAGCACAATAAGCTGAAAAGCTGCAGTGCCACCGGGGTGCATGCACGGACGGCTTCCAGAAAAAAAACGTCATTTAATGTTTATAGGTATTTATATCGGCAATTCTCCCGGACAGACTGCACGACGTGTTGAATTGGACATTTTAAGATTAGATCATCTCGTATTTCTTTCACATATCTAAAAAATTTAAAAAATAGCTGTACCTCTTCACGGATTAAATATCAGCTATTCCTCATACACTTTCAAACCTTCAAATATATGTTCAAGATTTTTTTTCTATGGATGCTATACAATGTGCATCTTCTCTTCGTTCTCTTCACTTCAGTTGAAAAACATTGATTGCGATAAAAAAATGTCACTGATTGTTTATTTACAAAGACTTAAATTTTGTATGTAAGTATTAAAAAATAGTTTTACGAATATCACACGATAGTAAAAATAAATAAGAAAATAATCCTCCAATTTGTTTCTCAAACTTGTTTTCATTCGGCAATAGTCACTCGGGATCTCTGGGCTCTCGTGTATATTGCCAGATAACAAGTTTTCGAAAAATTGTCGCATTATTTTCAATTTATTCGCACTCTCTTGTGAAATAAATGTTGAAAATACACCTCCTTTAACGACTATCGTATTCTAAACGCATATACAGTATGTCCCTGTAAGTTGTATCCATATGGAAAACTTTTCAACGAAAACATTTCGTTTATAAATTCGCAAAAGTGTGTGTGTTATTGCGTTATAATGCGTAATTGCGTATAAATGTGATACTCAGATCAGATTTATCGATGGATTCTTATGTAGTTTTTTCTTCTGAATCCAAATCTGAAAACGAGATTTCGATGTTTCTAACCGTCTTCGAGATAGTCGACCTCAAAGTTTAAAATGTGATGTCACAATCGTATTATTTTTTGTCGAAGCACTACACGTCTAGCTGAAATCGTTGCTATTAAGTAGGCTAGTTTTTAATCTCGATTTGTTAAGCAAAGCGTAGGTTATTTACATTTGAGTTTGACACTTCGTGAATGTCAAACTAAATTTTAAATTAAGTATTAATAAAACATCAATGACATTGATAGTGAATTTAATTATTATATAAAATAAATAAGATGTTAAAAAATACAATTTGAGTTTAATTTAAAAGCAATAATTTATTAACAGCTTTAAAAGGTTTATACGAGTATACGTCTCCCCTTTATGATAAATGGACTGTTCCATTTGCTATGAAATTAAAATATAGTCGGTTCGCTAAACTCGACACAACAAACTGGCTAGTGATTTTAGTAAGCAATTTTTTTGTTTTTTGCAAATGTTTTTGGCAAAATTACTAATTATTTAGTAATTATTAACTAATTAGTAATCATTGTATTTGCCCAATTGGCAAAATTATTGACTAAAATCACTAGCCAGTTGTGTCTGAGTTTAGCGAACCGACAGTATATTATGAAATAATATTGTTTGGTATAAAAAATTATGGTCTGATATGTGCAATTACATCTTCCAAATGGAAAAAAAAATATTTGAAGATTTTTCTCAAATTATGGATACCAACAACATTTTCATTTATAACTCTTTTATTTTTAATTTGACGAAGAAAAGTTATTCTTCATAAAAAGCTCTTCATGTTCTAAGATTTATGATGCGACCATCATATATAAAATTTTATTAATTTTATACGAGGTATATAAAAAATGAATGAATGAATTTCGATCAAGTGTAAACTACCTTTATAGTTCATAACATTTAACTTAGAATGATATAATTGCACATTAAAACATAATAATTATTAGTTCTAAACTACTTTTCATAATAGCAATTTTCCATATTATGAATTAAAATACGTAAATAAACAAAGTTTTCGTTATGATAATGCCCGCATTTTCAGCTTGTTTATTATTAATTTTACGAAAAAAAAGTAATTCTTTATAAAAAGCTCTGAATGGTCCAAAACCTAAGATTTAACCATCAAATATCAAATTTTTTGAATATTATACGAGGTATGTCAAAATGTTTTAATTTCACTCAAGAGTAAAGTAGCTTTATTTTTCGTAATATTGGAAATTGCTATTATGAAAAGTTGTTTGGAATTAAAAACTATATTCTAATATGCAATTACATCCATCTAATTGAAATTTTTTTTTTTAAATTCTGGATAACTACCACTATTTTTTTAGTTATTTCAAGTCTGATAACTCTTTTATTATTAATTTTACGAAAAAAAGTGATTCTTAATAAATAGTTCTGGATGGTCTAAAACTTACAATTCAACCATCTTATATCAAATTCTATCAATTTTACACGAGGTATGCCAAAAAGATAAATTTAGATCAAAAGTAAAGTACCTTTATAGTTCAGAATATTTCAATTAGAAGGATGTAATTAAATACTGAAAAATAGTTTTTAATTCTAAATAACTTTTCATAATAACAATTTTCGATATTGTGAAAAATAAACGTATTTTATTCTTGAGCTAAATTCATATTTTTTTACATACCTCGTATAAAATTGATAAAATTTGACATAAGATGGTTGTATTTTAGATTTTAGACCATTCAAAACTTTTTATTAAGAATCACTTTTTTTCGTAAAATTAATAATAAAAGAGTTATCTGAATTAAAATAACTGAAAATAATGTTAGTTATCCATAATTTTTCAAAAAAAAATTATCAATTAGAAGGATGTAATTGTATACTAGAATACAGTTTTAATTCCAAACAACTTTTCATAATAGCAATTTTCAATAGTGTGAAAAATAAAGCTACTTTACTCTTGAGTGAAATTCAAACTTTTTGACATACTTCGTATAATATTCAAAAAATTTGATATTTGATAGTTAAATCTTAGGTTTTCGACCATGCAGAGCTTTTTATAAAGAATAACTTTTTTTCGTAAAATTAATAATAAAAAAGTTTTCCATATGGATACAACTTATCTGTATATCTCTCTCTACAAAATAAAATATTAAACAAAGAGAGACATTTTCAAAATTTAACAATTCAGGTAAATGACTCTAGGAAATTCTATTTGCGATTCCGTCTCTGGCAAATGCAAAATGAAGAAGAGAAACGGAAGCCATGTGAAGTAGGTGTTTGCAAAATACACAAACTTGCTGAAATTCTGTCCCGCGGAGATACCAAACCGCTGGTGCCGGTAGTGAGGAAGTCGTTTACAATTCAGTTATGTGCCAAGAATTTAAGTTTATCAATGCAGAACATATTAGAAAATATTAAAGAGCGAAATATTATGTTGACTTTTCAACATATTCGCACTTAAATATTAAGGATTTAGTATAAAGGATTATATGCTATCGATTATGTTCAAAATAAGAGACCTAAAAGGAACTACAGCTTTAACGAGGTTTTGTTGTTTCATATGGTCAATGGACCTCTATATTATATATAAAAAAACTGCGGAGTGCTACCATTAAAAGGGGTGCGTTTTTGAGAAAGGGGTGAATTAGTCCCTAGGCGCAGGGTGCATTAGGGTGAGTTCTGTGCACTTTTGGAACGTCTACAGAAAAATTGTTCCAGGTTAAAACCTAACAAAACAATAATTCTTCATAAAATGCTCTGCATAGCTTATAACCTAAGATGCAATCATCCGATATCAAATTTTGTCAATAATATACGAGTTATGTTAAAAAATATGAATTTAGATCAAGACTAAAGTACCTTTGTGTTTAGCAATATGGAAAAGTGTTACTAAAAAAAGGTATTTGAAATTAAAAATTATATTCTAATATGCAATCATATTCTTCTAATTAAAAAAAATCAAATGTTTTCTCAAATTACGGATATCTTTGAACAATATTTTTGTAACACAGTTTGTCATTTCAAATTTGAGAAATCAATGCAAAAGAAGAAAAGTAAAATTCATTCAATTCAGTATGAGTAAATAAGAAATTAATTAAATAAATAATTTTGTCAAAACAAGAAAATATCAGAGTTAGAGTTTTAATTTATTAAGTTAGAGATTGTTGCAACAAAGTTAAATTTTAATAATTTTGAATCATATGTACACGGCATTTAATAAAAACAATAGATTACATTTATATGAATTTGAGTGTTGTCAATTTCCCTGTTTCTACCCTGGAAGAAGTAAGCAACCAGAAATAATAGAATCCACAAATTATTGGTATTGTATCAAATACAAAATTAGCCCTGATAATAAAATTGATTGGAAAATTTAATTGGAATTTAGTTATGTCTTTACATAGGCAATAAATAAAATAATTGGATAATTAATCAAATTAATAATTTGCTAATAAATCTAAATAAAGAGAAAAGGTAGAGCATAACAAATGGCGTCCCAACTGATGGTGCATTAAGAGAGTATTTCTGGTTGCAACTTTGAAAGGGAAGACAGAGGAAAAGCAGGTGATTGAAAATCTATATTGAGTGGTCAAAATTAATATATTTGAATTACGACATATAAATTTCCTTTAGGTACAATTTTAATGATTGATTTTATTTATTTGATATTTGCATTTGATGAATTTTTGAAATATTCGTATTACATTGCGTAAGAGAAAATTTTCGTGTCTGCAACAGATAGGGTATTTTCGAATTGGTATCAGGCGGGGATAAATTTTCAATACATGTCGATCACCAGAAGCAAAAGCAAAGAAAACAAAAAACAAGAAGAACATTTGGAACAAGAAGAACATTTAGATCAAGAAGACAGTTTAGACACAACAATCATGGAAACAGGAAAAAAGGAATTGTCAGATATAAAAAAATTATTACAACTAATGCAAATACAATCACAAAAAATGGATGAAGCAAAAAGGACAATGGATAAAATGGATAAAAATCAGGAAGAAACCAAAAGGAAAATGCAAGAAAATCAGGAGGAAACGAAACGAGTCATGGAAGAAACACAACAAAAATTACAAGAAAATCAGGAAGAAGCAAAACGAGTCATGGAAGAAACAACAAAAAATGGATGACAATCAACAGGAAACAAAACAAGCAATAGAGGAAAATAAGAGAAACATAGAGTATCAAGAAGGAAATGGTGAAAATAATCGAAGAGATTGTAGAAAAGAGCGAGAAACAGGAGATAGAGATTAAAGAAACCAAATAAAAATGAAGGAGATAAGGAATGGCCAGAAAAAGGAACTGGAGAACTTGGGAAACAAGTTGGAAAACGCTATTCAAGCCGACATAGAAGAAGTAGAAAGAAAGATGAAAGAAAACGGAAGAAAAATTGCGGAAATCAATACTCAACAAAATGCCGGACAAAGAAGAGAAATGGTTATACATAGCACAGATGACGTGAAACTACGATTTGGCGGGGATGTAAGAAGACTACACCCAGTGCTTTTCATAAATAGCCTGAAAAAGAAAGTACAACACATTGGAAATTTTGAAACGGCTAAAGAAATGATCAGAAACCATCTTAAGTATGAGGCAGGTCTGTGGTTTGAGAGCAAAGAAGAAGAAATTGACAGTTGGCAACAGTTTGAACAAAATTTTTTAAACTAATATTTGGGAAAAGTCCCACAAATGGAAATCAACAAAGAATTACAAAATGGGAAATATAATGATCGGATGGGCATCTCAGAAAAAACATATTATGCATTACAAATATACAATAATGCAAAACATTTACAATACAACTATTCGTCAGAACAATTAGTCGAACTGATTGCAAGATATTTCGAAGAAACGCTAGAAGACCATACACATTGGAACCCTATTGGACCATATCACCCTTGGGCATACATGGAACCTAAAAAAGGTTGGGCTTTTAAGGGTTAATGCACGAGTATGCGGGTCCGCGTACTGCCAAGGTCGTGCGAACATTCCTCGAAAATAATGAAATTGACGTTTTGCCATTGCCTGCATAATCGCCGGATTTAAACCAAATTGAGCATGTATGGAACATATTGAGCAGACGCATTTTACAATAAAATTTTGTGTTCAATACAAGATAGCATCTGTTTGAGGGCCTTTCAATGGAGTGAAACATAAAACCGGAGAGACATTGATTATCTGATAATGAGTTTTCATAACAGATGTAGGACAGTAATCAACAACCGTGGAGATAATAAACGATAATAACATATTCTAAAGACTATTTTGTTGAGAGCTGAGGGGCAACAAATTATTGTTCATTTCTTGTTTGTTACCATTTTTTGACTTATGGAGATGTCTTTTAATTTTCTTAGGAGCCATTGCAATAAATTTAAGAAAAAATGTTTATTTTATTTTAAAGATACTTAACTTCCTTCCTTATTGTTTAAAATAAATTATTTGAAAAATACCAAGTTGCTTGCAAAAGGTATATATTAAAAATTATTTGAAATCCTGCTGTAAGCTCGCATTTTGTTTTTGTCCCCTAGATTATTTTGATGTGTGTACTAAGTTAGCGAAAATTTTTGGTGATGCATAAATTTTGAAAATATATGTATATGTTATAGTCAAACCCCGAAGTTCCGGCACTTCTAGGTTTGACTAGTCAATTCTCAGGTCTGACTACCGGTCTTAGTGAAACCCCGAAATAAATTCCATTTTCGGAATTTGACTAGTCAAACCTAGGAGAGACCAATTTGGTCAGGCAAACCTCGAAACTTCATTTCATGAAATCATTGGTATTATTAAAATACCATAATTTGGTAGATTTGGTTTAAAAATATCATTTTTTAATTTTAATATTTATTGCTTTTATGTTAAATATGTTACGACATATATAGAGTGAGTTTTATGTATGGAAACACTCAATTATATCCAAAACGGCTTGGACGATTTTTATATATTTTGGTAGGTAGGGGTTTTCTAATGCGGCCGATATTATAGTGCTAATTACATTGTTGTCATATTTTCCGTTTTTTCTGGAAATCTAATGAACTTTCTTATTTCAAATGAAACACCCTATATATTTTTAGTGTTTTGAAGTCCTTAAGAAATATTGATTATTTTTTATGTTATATTCCCTATAACTAAATGCCATAATTTCGGAGTTATTGCTACATTTATTTAAAAAAAAAATTAACAAATTATAAAAACCTTTTTTTTTTGGCCCGGGTAAACACTTTTTTAGGTTGTTTGGATAATTGGGAACAAAAAAGATCTTTTGTAATTTTTCTCTAAAATTAATCGTTTCCGAGTTAAAAACAATTTAAAACTAAAAAAATCGAATAATGACGATGTTCAAGGTTCAAGAACACAAGTAAAAATATAATTTTTAAAATTTTTAAGTACCTAAATTCAAGCCCAACTCTGTTTCTAATAGCTTGCCATAAGATTTTTTGCCTCCTTTTATTGTATAACAGTGCTTTTTAATTTTTAATGAAGTGCATATGAGAGGACGGGCGATCGGGCTGCATTAACAACTAAAAAACAATGTTTTAAAATGAATCAGTCTCAAATTACTTATCAGCAGCTGATAAAATAAGCATTAAGCTTGAATTTGGGTACTTCGCAGTTTCAAAAATAACATTGTTAATTTGTGTTCTTGAACCATGAAAATCGTCATTATTCGATTTTTTTCAGTTTTAAATTGTTTATAAATCGGAAACGATTCATTTTAGAGAAAAATTACAAAAAAACTTTTTTGTTCCCAATGATCCAACCAACCTAAAATAGTGTTTACCCTGGCCAAAAAAATTGATTTTTATAACTTGTTTAATTTTTTTTAAATAAATGTAGACATAATTTCAAAGTTATGGTATTTAGGTATAAGGAATATAACATGAAAAATAATCGGTATTTCTTAAGGATTTCAAAAAGCAAAAAATATACAGGGTGTTCTATTTGAAATGAGAAAGTTCATTAGATTTCCAGAAAAACGGAAAATATGACAACAATGTAATTAGCACTATAATATCGGCCGCATTAGAAAACCCCTACCTGCCAAAATCTATAAAAATTGTGGAGGCCCTTTTCGAGATAATTGAGTGTTTCCATACATAAAACTCACTCTGTATGTTAAATGATAAAATAAAAAATTCGTCTTAATTACCACATGGTAAAATATTATAATATCATTTAAAATTATTGCACATTAATAGACCTTTTACATCTACTGATAATTGTATTTTGAAGAGTATTCTTTATTGCCGTAGCATTTTATGAAGATCTGTCGCCCTTTAGAATCTTTTGCGCTGATTTCTTTTAGAGACAGCTGGACGTCGGGCACGTCTTGGAATTTAAGAAAATCCTTTTAGCATTATTTTATTTGATTAATTAATTACTATTTACTACTAGCATTAAACTATTAGTTAAAAATTTAAATGTATATACCTGAAATACTTAATTCTACTATCACTAAGTATAATACTAAGTTTAGATCGAAACGTTTTTTATGAATTTTTTAAGGTTCTCAGCATGAAGCAAGAATCAGGCACGTAGACGGTGTTAGTTGTGCACTGTATTGTAAAACAATTTACAGTAGAGCGTCGATTATCCGAACATCGATCAACCGAACGACCGGTTATCCGAACTCTCGACTCCCGCTCCCCGCTCTCGGGTACCGAGGAAGCGTTAGTAAGTAACGCTTAAAATATCTCCAATTTTACAACGTGGAATGAAGTAAACACTTCTGTTGTATGTAGGCACATGAATTTATTAAAAAATCCTTAAAATTTATCCACGAAGGACTAGAAGTACAAAACGTTTTCGGTCAGACTGATTATCATCAGTGTAAACCTGGAAATAAGTAAACCACTAAGATTAAAAAGCAAAGGGATGAAATTTTGACAGTTGAAAAAGTTTAATAAAATGTGGTTACTTACGTCCAGTGTACAAGTAATTGTAAATAGCCACTTCAATAGGATTAAAACCTCTAAAATACATTATTGTTACATTCTATATTTAAAAAAAAATTAATATACAGGGTGTAACAAAAATACAGGTCATAAAATAAATCACATATTATGGGAGCAAAAATAGTTCGAATGAGCCTAACTTACCTTAGTACAAATATGCACATAAAAAAAGTTACAGCCCTTTGAAGTTACAAAATGAAAATCGATTTTTTCGAATATATCGAAAGCTATTGGAGATTTTTTATTGACAATTGACATGTGGCATTTTTATGGCAGGAGCATCTTAAATAAAAATTATAGCGAAATTTATGCACCCCTAAAAATTTTATGGGGGTTTTGTTCCCTTAAACCCCCCCCCCCAAACTTTTGTGTACGTCTCAATTAAATTATTATTGTGGTATTATTAGTTAAATTCAATATTCTTAAAACTTTTTTGTCTCTTAGCATTTTTTCGAGAAGGCAGTTTTTATCGAGTTGAGGCTTATTTTTTAATATGTTTACATAAAAATTTTATGGGGGTTTTGTTCTTTTAAACCCCCCAAATGTTTGTGTACGTTCCAATTATAATATTACTGCGGTACCATTAATTAAGCACAGTGTTTTTAAAACTTTTTTGCCTATGTATTTTTTCGAGATGGCACCTTTTATCGAGATGTGGCTTCTTTTTTAATATGGTTCAAAATATACCTAAAAATGTAAATCATAATAAATTTTCATATTATTACCAAGTCTCCATAATCGTACTTAACCATATACAAATATGTAGTG
This sequence comes from Diabrotica virgifera virgifera, assembly GCF_917563875.1. Lineage (NCBI taxonomy): Eukaryota > Metazoa > Arthropoda > Insecta > Coleoptera > Chrysomelidae > Diabrotica > Diabrotica virgifera. Next base: position 55,191,796 of record NC_065446.1, read on the forward strand.
GATTTGACAAATATTCAAAATATCTCGATAAAAACTGACTTCGAAAAAGTACTGAGAGGCAAAATAGTCTTAAAAACGTTGTCTTTAACTAATGGTATTACTATAATAATTTAATTGCAACGTACACAAAAGTTTGGGGGGGTTTAAAGGAACCAAACCCCCATAAAATTTTTATGGGGTGTCCAAATTTCACTATAATTTTTTCTTAAGATGCTACTGTCATAAAAAATCCACATGTCCATTTTCAATAAAAAATCTCTAATAGTTTTCGATATATTGAAAAAAATCGATTTTCATTTTGTAAATTCAAAGGGCTGTAACTTTTTTTATGTGCACATTTGTACTAAGGTAAGTTAGGTTCAATCGAACTATTTTTGATCCCGAACTATTTTTGATTTAATTTATGACCTGTATTTTTGTTACACCCTGTAGAATGTAACAATAATGCATTTTAGAGGTTTTTATACCTATTGAAGTGGCTAGTTACAATTACTTTTACACTGGACGTAAGTAACCACATTTTCTTAAATTTTTTCAACTGTGAAAATTTCACCCTTTTGCTTTTTAATCTTAGTGGTCTACCTTCCCCTCCTTCGTGGATAAATTTTAAGGATTTTTAACTAAATTCATTTGCCTACATACAACAGAAGTGTTTACTTCATCCCACGTTGTTATATTGAAGGTATACAGCCAACTACAGGGTTTGCCCCCTTTTTAAAGTTTTATTTTTCAATTTTATTCAATATTGTATTCAAAAATATGTTGTTGCAAAGACTGTACTCTTTTGTTTAATTGCTGTTTGTCATTATCAAGATATAAATAAATATGTAGGTATATAAATATGGTTTTTAGTCACTTGTGGATAAAAATGTATGACTATATCAATCTAGTTCGATTATCCGAACAAATCGGTTTTCCGAACACCCATGTCCCCCAATTAGTACGGATAATCGAAGCTCTACTGTATTTAGTTTGCAAGTTATAAAAGAAACACTGTTGAAATGAATATTAAGATATTAAATCTAAAATTCCAGCACTTAATGAGAAAATTGGCAGTTAATAATATCATCAGTAGACTTAGGCAAATATGCAAATTGCATATTTTGCATATTATGCATAAAATATGCAAAAATGCCAAATTTTGCATATTTCTATAAAAGTATGCATAAAATGCATATAACTTGAAATTTCATCAGGTGTATAGATATATTCATGAAATAAAATCAACGAAGAGCTTGAAAATCCGAATATATTTTGTTTCAATATTTCTAGATATTTATTGTAATTTTGTCCTTGAATAAGGGTTCCAAAATCTGCTAGTTTATACTTCTAGGTAAAAATTTTTATTGGGATGGTCAGTTTTAGAAATCAATTATTATGTTGTAAAATTGATACCAGTAACACCTGTCCTTATAATATTATTGTGAAATGCAATTTGAAACTGCCGAAAATAAACGTTGTATTTTCTCGCGCAATAGCCTTTAGTTGCGTGCTTCTAATTTAGGCTCATAATATTTTTTCTTAGATAAAGAGAAAAAACCAAGAATCTCCTGTAAATATTTGGAGGATCTTCCTGCTTTCATAGTCATATTATCTTGATATTTTCAAGATTCCTGACTTTAATTGTTATGCAAATAGTTACCAGGTCGTTTCTGAAGTACTTTGTTCAAGTACTAGGTGGGACATTTTAGGAACCATTTAATTTGAAAGGAAAGATTACCGTATAGGTATTTGAAAAATGCCCCAGTTACATCAGTTGATGTGGAAAGAAGTTTTTTCATGTACAAATATATTGTACCTACTCAGAAACCATAAGTTTTTGTTAGAAAAATTTAAACAGCCCTTAATCATTTAGTGTTAGCACAATTCAAAGTAATATCATTTATTTGTTAAAATACTTAAATACCTAAGCTTAGTTTGTAAAATAAATAAATGTTAATTACTGTAAATTATGATATAATTAAGATATTTTAAATATTTTTGTAAATAAAACGGATACTACTTTCTGAGTTATTTATATATACATACAGTAAAACCTGTCAGTAACGGCCACTAAAAATGAAAGAATAATTGGCCGATATAGAAAGGTGGCCTGTATTGCCAGTTTTTGTAGTCTACATATAATTGGTTTGGGGAATTTTTAAACTGGCCGTTAGTACAGGTGGCCGGTAACACAAGTTTTACTGTAGGTACTTCTATTTTTTTTTTATTTTTATATGCATATTTTATAGATGAACATGCATATTTTTGTGTAAAATGCTGCATATTTATGCGCATATTTCGTATGTTTTTATTTGCATATTTGCCTAAGTCTAATCATCAGTATCATTTTGCTTCTCAGCGGACGAATTGATAGCGTTTTCTAACTCTTCCTCTTACTCAATAACCTTTTTTTATCGAATCTGGCAGTATAAAGTACAATACACATCGATGTTTGACCAATTCTGTCAGTCGCTTCTAGGATTGCCTAGGCAAAACACGAAACAGATTATTTTTCTTTCGACGTTTGATTGAAAAGTTAGGCAATTCTGGGTTTGACTAAAAACACTTCAGTCAAAGGCCGAAAATGGAATTTGTTTAGGGGTTTGACTAAGACCATTAGGCAGACCTGAGGATTGACTAGTCCAACCTAGGAGTGCCGGAACTTCGGGGTTTGAATATACAATATACAGTGAGGACGTATAAGTTGACATAAATTCATTCTTTCGAGAATGGGTGATTTTTGAGATAAAACAGGTCATTTTTATTTCAAAATTACGATTTTTTGGCGTACAGGGTGAGTCATGAGGACCTGTACATACTCCTACCTCGTATACAGGCCTCTATGGGGAATAACAAATGACCATTAAAAAGTGTCTGCTCCCATTGTTTAATAATATACAGGGCGAGTTTCGCATTTTGACAGAAATCTTTTTTTTCGTCATAATTTTTGAACGGTCAGATACGTATCTCTTATTTTGGTCAATAATTACACTATTACCACCTAATCAACTGATTTATTCAAACTAGAAAAAAATCAGGTCCGGCTTTAAAAAATTAGTTCGTTTTTGTCTTAGAAAAAATTTCACCCTGTATACGCTTTTTGAAAACTCTAATGTTCATTTTACAAATTAGACAAATGGGCAATTAAAATGACATATTTATTTTTTCCCCACACGATTACTTAATTTTTTATAAAAAAATCAAATTTGACTATGAATTAAAAATTTGGTAAAGTAAACCATAGATTTAAAAAAAATTAACTTTTATTACAAAAATTCATTTTTTTAAACAAATGTTTGATTTATGTTACCACCCAATCAACTGATTTATTCAAACTAAAAAAAAATCAGGTCCGGCTTTAAAAAATTACTTCGTTTTGGTCTTAGAAAAAATTTCACCCTGTATACGCTTTTTAAAATATGAGTTTTACAAATTAGACAAATAGGCAATTAAAATGGCATATTTATTTTTTTCCCCACACGATTACTTAATTTTTTATTAAAAAATCAAATTTGTCAAAATCGCAATTTTACCATAAAAATAAAAAAAAAATGTTTTTCTTAAAATTAAAAGTTTCACCATTTTTTTTTTCTATAACACGTCTAGATCTAAAACTCCCCATATCACTTCTCTTTGGACTCTATAGTTTAACATAGACGTGATCAAATAGATAAATTGTAAATTTTGTGATTTAATTTTTGCGATTTAACTTTGCAATTCACGAAGCTGCACCTTTTATTTTTAAAAATTCATAACTTTTACGAGAAGAAGACTGAAAGTCTACAACATTTGTCATAGTCTTCACAACGGTAAGAGATATGTGCTGTAAAATTTTCAGAAAAAAAAATTTTTTAATGGAACGTTGTAGCGAGTTAAACCTTGATTTCATCTTTTTTTTTTTTTATTTTTAGGTTAAAATTCCGATTTTGACAAATTTGATTTTTTAATAAAAAATTAAGTAATCGTGTGGGGAAAAAATAAATATGCCATTCTAATTGTCTATTTGTATAATTTGTAAAATTCATATTAGAGTTTTCAAAAAGCGAATACAGGGTGAAATTTTTTCTTAGACCCAAACGAACTAATTTTTTAAAGCCGGACCTGATTTTTTTCTAGTTTGGATAAATCAGTTGATTGGGTGGTAACATAAATCAAATATTTGTTAAAAAAATTAATTTTTGTAATAAAAGTTAATTTTTTTAAATCTATGGTTTACTTTACCAAACTTTTAATTCATAGTCAAATTTGATTTTTTTATAAAAAATTAAGTAATCGTGTGGGGAAAAAAATAAATAGGCCATTTTAATTGCCTATTTGTCTAATTTGTAAAATTCATATTAGAGTTTTCAAAAAGCTTATATAGTGTGAAATTTTTTCTAAGACACAAACGAACTAATTTTTTAAAGCGGGACCTGATTTTTTTCTAGTTTGAATAAATCAGTTGATTAGGTGGTAATAGTGTAACAATTGACCAAAATGAGACACACATCGATCTTACCGTTCAAAAATTGTGACGAATATAAATTTCTGTCAAAATGCGAAACTCGCCCTGTATATTATTAAACAAGGGGAGCAGACACTTTTTAATGGTCATTTGTTATTCCCCATAGGAGCCTCTATACGAGGTAGGAGTATGTACAGTTCCTCATGACTAACCCTGTATATATCATACTAGTGACGTCATCTATATGAGCGTGATGACGTAATCGATGATTTTTATAAATAAGAATAGGGGTCGTACGATAGCTCATCTGAAGTTTTATTCAATTCTCTGTTCGCTAATATACACATTAACATAATTATTTATATAGAGTGTCCAGGGTAAATTTTTTTTAATTAAATTAATTGATGAAATAAGAAAAATGAACCACCAACAGCTGAAGTTACAACAAACGAAGAAATAAACATCGAGGTGGGAGAGGTAAAGGAAGCATTAAGAAAATTAAAAAATAGAAAATCTCCAGGAGAGGACAGAATATCCAACGAACTCCTAAAGTACGGAGGACAAGATCTAACTAAACAACCATTAAAACTAATACAAAAAATAATAGAACATAACAGAATACCACAAAAATGGAGATCAAGCATTCTAATACCTCTCTTCAAAAAAGGAGACAAATCGGACCCAGAGAATTGCAGAGGAATTAACTTATTAAACACAACATTAAAATTAACAACCAAAGTGATAACAAACAAATTGAATGAAATTGTAACATTAGCAGAAGAACAACAAGGTTTTAGGTCGAGAAGATCATGCACTGACGCTATATTTATAATGAGGCAAGTTCAAGAGAAATCGCTGGTATACAACAAACCGGCACATTTATGTTTCGTGGACCTTAAGAAAGCATTTGACACGGTCACATTAAAGGACGTTATCCATTTGATATACTCGACAGGGGTACCTCTAGGAATAATTAAAACGATCGAAAACATCTACCAGAACAACACAATAAAAGTAAAAATGGACGATGAATTAACTGATTCAATTGAAGCCGACAATGGGATAAGACAGGAGGATTCCTTGTGTTCTTTATTGTTCAACCTGATCATGAACGAAATAATAAAAGAAGTAAGAACTAAAAAAGGATACCAAATGGGAGAAAAACAACTTAAAATAATCTGCTATGCGGACGATGCAATACTAATCTCTCAAAGTGAAGATGATTTACAACGTATGCTGCACCAATTCAACATAATCGCCAGAAAATTTAACATGTTAATTTCCTTACAAGAGACAAAATGCATGGTTATAAGAGCAGATCCAATAAGATGTAAATTGGAGCTGGAAGGTCAGATAATATAACAAGTAACGGAGTTTAAATACCTAATAATCACACTATCTAGCTACGGAAGGCTCGAAACAGAAGTGGAAGATCAAGTGAATAGAGCAAACAGAGCCGCAGGTTGCCTGAATGACACAATATGGAGAAATAAGAATATCGGAAAAGAAATGAAAGGCAGAATTTACAAAACAGTCATCACACCAATAATGACATACGCGGCAGAAAGTCGACCCGAGAGAGAGAGGACAAAAACATTGCTCCAAACAGCGGATACTCTATGGTCTCCGCTGAAAAATCGATGGTAAGACTCTATGGGACAGAGCTAGAAGTACAGCTATACGAGGTAGATGCAAGGTGTATAACATTAATAACTGGGTAAGAAACAGAAGAATAGAATGAAGTGACCACATAAGCCGAATCACAACAAATAGGATAGTCAGGACAGCGAGAGACGATTCCCCAATAGGAAGACGATCAGTGGGAAGACCACGAAAACAATGGAACGACAACTTACTAGAGGCACATTGAAAAAACACACAGAGTCATATCTATACAAAAACAAGAAGAAGAAGAAGAAGAAGAAGTAGAAGAAGAAGAAGAAGAAGAAGAAGAAGAAGAAGAAGAAGAAAAAGAAAGATGTATGTAATTTATTTAATTCAAAATAGATTTTACTGCTGTCAGAAAACAGAAGGAAATGTTTATTTGAAAAATAAACGTTGCTTTTCGCTTAAATTAAACGTTCAAACTGCCAACAGCCAGGTGGGTTGCAGCTTCAACTTAAGTTTAAGCGAAATACAATATTTATTTGTCAAATAATCATTTTTTTCTATTTTCTGACGGCAGTAAAATGTATTTTGAATTAAATAAATTTCATACATTCTTCTCTTTGCATCAATTAATTTAATTAAAAAAAATGTTTTTTGGACACCCTGTATAAATAATTGTGTTAATGTTTATATTACTGAATAGAGAATTAAAAAACCAAGTGAGCTATGAAACGACCCCTATTATTCTCGTTTAAAAAATTCATTGACTACGTCATCACGCTCAGATGGATGACGTCACTAATATGATAAATATCGTCACTGTTTCGGTATTTATCTTGAAAATCGCCCAGTCTCGAGAAAATGAATTTATTCCAATCTAAACGTCCTCACTGTACTTATAGACGATATTTAATATTTTCTCTAAACATTAATATTGTAGAAATTTATTCAATGGAAACGAACTTGGTGTGTATTTCTGTTGGAATTTAATTTAGTGAAATGAACACGTATCCGGTCTCTCAGAAACTCAGAACTGACCTACCGGTGTGGGTTGCTAAAATATACAGTAGAAATCAATTTGGGGACCTGTAAATAAACACACAGCGGGTAAGTCGATCAAATTTAATTATTTATTTGGCAGGGATTTTGGTTTAGGGCGAGATTTCTAATAAACTTAATTGACCTGAAAAGTAAATAAAACGATGGGATTAATACATTGTCGGAAAGCCTTGTTTACTCTATAAATGTTCACATAAACATGGGATTTACAGAGGATTCCTGTAAGTTAAAAATAAAACACGGAATGTTTTCATCGTAGCACATTTTATTCTTTTCGTATATTCGAACCATAATATATTGTAGCAGCAAAGTGTTTTAAAATTATTTTCTGTTCATAGTAATAGTTGTACGAAGTCAGTAAAGTGACTATCGACCGAGTCCGATATTACAAGCAGAGGGACCGAAGCTAGCAAGGCGAGTGAGAGACGAGTTCGATAAATAGTCTGTACTGACGTGGTGCATATAAAATTTTATCGCCAATCATAAAAAACATTAACACTTACTTAGCACTTACTTAATTACATCCTTCTAATGAAAAAAGAGTAAGTGTATTTTGTACGCACGTAAGAAGTTATACTTCTATTATTATGATTTCAACGAAATAAATATACTAAAAGAAAAGAAAAGAATGTTCAGATTTGATTACAGTACAGAGCCTCTACTACAGGGGTGAGCAAATACTTTTAAACGCGGGCCAGAATGAAATTTTCAAAATGTCTTCCGGGCCGGAGACCTATACCATACCCAGGATGTACGCTGCGCACATGCTAATGTTTTTGGTGAAGGTTTTTCTCCGTCCAAGAAAGTTTTTGGACGTAAATACTATAAGTATCATTTTGAATCATTTGGAAAAATACATTTGACTGTTAATAAATAATAGTAATACTCAATTATTGTCTTACTTGTGTGTAGATGCGAACAATTTGTTCTCAGTAAAATTACGAAATTTTTAATAAGGTCCATTATATTAAGCTTTAACAGGGATCCAGATAAAAAATGAAATTCAAAAATTCAAGAGCAGCCTCTTTGAAGATGAGGAAATTTCTGAGCAACCAAATATTAAATATGCAAATCTGATATCGGATGGTAAAATTTTAGGTCAAGTCAACCATCATAGTCGAAATTCAAAGGTGTCAACCGATCTAGTATGATCATGTAGAAAAAATGGACGACGACAAGATGACAAACAAATTTTAAAATGAACGCCAAGGAAAGAAGGAAGAGAGGAAAGCCGAAACAATCCTGGCTGGGTGGCATTCAGAAGACAATATCGGAAAGGAACGTTCACCCTGGCGAATTCAACGACGGACGAAGCTGGAAACTGGGAACAAAAAGGTGGAGAACCCTATAAAAACCAGGATGATAATAAAAATGTTATGTCCACTCTATTCTTTTTTATTGGATTGTTAATGCTGACTTAATCAGAAAGCTGGAAGCTTTTGAGATGTGGCTTTTTAAGAAAATTTTGAAAATGCCATGGACCATTATGAACAAAATGGTGTTGCACAGAATGGAAAAGGAACAGAGAACTTTGACCATCATTAAAGGAAGAAGGACAGCAAGGAGAAGACAAATAGACGACAAATACCCTGGCCGAAAAATATTCGCGTCTGGGCCGGATTAAACACACAGACGCTTTTAAGAAAAGCAGAAGATAGAGATTCATTATTTATATGAACACTACCAACACTAATACTGTTGATTTCAACAAAATCGCATAAAAAAATACGAGCGCAGGCGCAAAATTTCGGACCAATGCTTTTTAAACGCATTCCTTTTTTTTTCGAATCGTGAGAAAACTAATAAATATTTTTGAAAAATTTAAACGCCGAATGAAAGATTACACTATTACCGAGGGCCAAAAGTCCCTTAGAATAAACAAAAAGTTCCTTTGGAATGAGATATTTGAAATTAAAAATCATACTATTTTTTTCTTTTTAGTTCACTCCTGCGACTTACTAAAATAAGCATTGTAAAAGTTTTCAGGGACTTTCGGCCCTCGGCATTATAATTTTCTCAGGATTCGAAAAAAATTAATGCATTTAAGAAGCATTGCGCCTATGCTCTTAAAAAAGCTTGCGGGATTTTTCAACGGGCCGGATAAAGTAAGCAGAAGGGCCGCATCCGGCCCGCGGGTCGCCTTTTGCCCACCCCTGCTACTATGTGCTTATACGTATTTCGGAATAACCGTTTCCTCATCAGAGCACCTGGGTAGAGGCACTGAACTGAAATCAAATCCTTTCATCCTTTCCGGGTAATTATCAAAATAATTAACAAAGATGCTACTAGCACCATCTATGAATCAAAAGTCTAATTAGTCAGAAAATAAAATTCGAAATTATTTATCCTCTGAGCTTTTTAAGTTGGAAAAATAAAGCATAACAGAGTGGCGAAATACTCGACAAGGAAAATCTAAATTGCATTTCACGCCCTGCCTGGAACTACCCAGGTGCTCCGATGAGGAAACGGTTATTCCTAAATGCGTATAAGCACATAGTAAAGGCTCTGTATTGTAATCAAATATGAACCATCAAATAGTTCGCTAAAAATATTATCACGGCGAATGACAGGACGTGAAATTCAATTTAGATTTTCCTTGTCGAGTATTTCTCCACTCTGTTATGCTTTATTTTTCCAACTTAAAAAGCTCAGAGGATCAATAATTTCGAATTTTATTTCCTGACTTATTAGACTTTTGATTCATAGATGGTGCTATGGTCCTTTTCATGAGCATTTTTCAGTGCGTCACAAATGATAGAAAAAAAGGTAAGTTCGTGATAATACACATGTATAACATTTATTCTCACATGAGCTTTTAGTTAAATCTGACAGTTGTCACATTTTATTTGCAATTTGGCATAAAAACAAATCAATTGTGTTTATTACATTTACAAAATGGTATTTTCTTTGATTTGTATACTCTTATAAATTGTACAGATTATATTCGTAGATATATTATATAATTTGTACATAACTTTTTTTCGATTATAGCGCAATCTATCGAGAACTAGAATAAATGTTATAAATGTCTGTAATCACCGACGTGCCTTTTTTCTGTCACATACAATTTAATGCGTTAGAAATAAATTAAAAAACTGTGACGCACTAAAAGATGCTGATGAGAAAAAGAATAGTAGCATCTTTGGTAATTATTTTGATAACTATTCGGAAAGGATGAGACGATTTGATTTCAGTTCAGTGCTGTAAGGCTTTATCAATATCCAATTTAATTCTTAAATGTACTAGAAACGAATACCAAAACATACACATTTGTTTACATTTTTACTGGGTCACCTAGTTTTGTTAGAAGCACCAGTCGACGATACTGCATAGTCAACTAATTCATATTTTCGTATGTCATGGCCACGCTGAGTCGACAATATAAACAAACTAGATGTTATAAGTTTGTTTATATAAACACGAAGGTATGGTGATTCATTCTAATTCATTCGTATTATTAAAAAAGAACATTCTTAATCCAGATGCTCTGGCAGATGGTTTTACCGCGAGCACATCAACTATTTACTGTGGTCTTTATAGTTGGTAATAAATAAGCAGTTATACATATTGTTTAATTCAGCAACCCCTATTGTTAGGGGGTAACTACCCCCAACTACCCTAAGATGTTTCCCGAGGGTGCATACCCGCATAGTGCCTCTACCCAGGTGCTCCAATGAGGAAACGGTTATTCCGAAATACGTATAAGTACATAGTAGAGGCTCTGTACTGTAATCAAATTTGAACCATTTTTTCTTTTCATTTAGTTTATATTTTATTCACCCTTGGTGGATATTAAAGGAAATAGTTCGCTAAAATTTTTATCACGGCGAATGACAGGACGTGAAATGCAATTTTAGATTTCCCTTGTCGAGTATTTCGCCACTTTGTTATGCTTTATTTTCCAACTTAAAAAGCTCAGTAAATAAATAATTTCGAATTTTATTTCCTGACTTATTAGACTTTTGAAATAAATATGTTTTAAACAGTTTAATTGTTTTTTTTTATTTAAATATTAAACTAATTTTATACTTAAAATAATACCAAAAATTGAAAATAATGTTAATAGTTATGTCGTTGTTTATGAACTGTAGCCTCCCTTGATGAATCGTAGAAAATCTAAATAAATAATGTGTTTTTTTTTTAATTTTAGACGAAATAAAAATTATGACAGATGATTTTTCATGATGGCCGGTTTCGATGTTTGTTCAATAGTTGTTATCAATGATGAATGTCCAATTACTAAATCTCTACAGTTTTGATTTATTTTGTATGAATATAATTGCAAAATACTACAGAATTTTATTTTGACATAAATTTAAAATAATAACGTAAATTTTGTACAATATTTTTTATAATTAAAGTAAATACATTCTAAGTTCACTCAAATAAATAATCGACTAATGCTAGCGACGAATTACATTTAATCTCGATTAATTTGATTAATAATCGAGGCAGGTAAAGTACTTCTTCTTTCAGTACAATAAAGTATTACTTTACTGCCGCAAGTGAGGAAAAATGAGTACGATAATGAATGACTTTAGTGACGGTTGGCGATAAATACTTTTACCGTAGTGTGTAATGCATAGTGTGTATCCAGCAAGATGTTTTGGAATTATTTTCTTGCCACAGTAAAGGTTTTTCACGTTTTAAATCGTTGTTATTAAAAATGGTTGTTAAAAAATACAATTTCAACAATTGATATAATCTGCAAAATATCGTCTCCTCCATTCGTGGTAAATGACTTCACAGTTTGACTCGATCTTGTTGGCATCAGCCAACAGCTAAAAGGCTTGGAAAACATAATTATATTCTAGTATAATATCTAATTCTGATTTATATACGATTGTTAGTTTAATAGTAAGTTTAGTTTGGTAATAGATAGGTTCATAATAGAGAAAACAGGAACTGCAGAGAAATGTTTGATACGTTATATGGGGACGTATAATTTAGAGGTACAAGATCGTAATGAACCTGTTCAAGCTGTACCGTTTGTATGAGATGTCACTGGACAAAAAGCTTAAGGTTGTCCTAGAGCTGTTCGTAAATGCCCACTGACATGGAGTGTTAGTGGGACGTCGAAGCTGAAAGAGCTGTAGCTTTTACCATATACGACCTCAATGTAGCGTTGAGTGCCCTAAAGACACTAAAGGCTCCGGGACTCAATGGTTTACCACCGTAACTGGTGAAACACATCGGCAATTTGGAACCATTTCTTGGCCTCTGGAACATATAAATGCAATGCTTGGGACACAGCAATTGTGCAACACATTGCACTTTAAGAACAATTTTTTGAATATATAATAATACTAATTATTTAAAGTGGGATAGTTCCGATAGTTGGCTGTATACCATGTAGTTATATCACTCTCACCATCCAAGTAAAAACTCCTTAGTAATAGGTATAGTTTGAATTGAAAATTCTTCTTCTACTTTCTCATAATCCTTATGGTCTAAGAGCTAGCAACGTTTTCGAGAAATCATTTTAAGACGGCTGATTCTTTCCATATTGTTTCCTATGCTTCCTCGAACACCGTACCGGCCATCTGGCTGCTGATACAGGTTGCGTTCATTACTGCGCAGCACACCTGTACAGGTAAACACAAAATCAGGGTGATTAAGTAGTGTGAAAAAGCTTAGTAGATCCGCTATAGTAATAGATAGCAATAAAAGTTAATAACAAAAAGTGTAGCTAACTTTACGCTTCACATTACAAAATTAGTTCGAATGTTACAGGGTGTTCGATAACATAGTGGCAGACCAAATTTTTTTTTTAATGGAACACCCCATATTTTATTTTATATTCGAAATATTCTTAACTTCCCCATCACAAAAATATAAAGGTTTGTTATGTTATACAGGGTATTTACAAAGTTATAACCAATGTTCTATGAAAATCTTAACAAGTTTGACTCCCTGTATAAATAAAAATCAGCACAACAGCAATGGTTTATTGGTGCCATATTTTTTTGTTGATTGTCAAAATTTATAAAAATGGTTGATATTGCTAATTTTCTTTATATCGACTACAGCGTGAGTCAAAACGCAAGTACATTATTTTCACAGTAATTTTAAATACGTAGAACACCCTAATTAATAACTTGCTCTGAAAAATGAAAATATCTCGAAAACTGGCAAATTTAGGCATAGAGAATATTATACAAAAATTAAAGTACGGTAATGATATTTTTCGATAGTAATATAAAATACAGGGTGTTCCATTTAAAATTTCTGAGAAAAGAATGTACTTGGGTTTTGTCTCACCCTGTATTCGATATAAGGAAAATTAGCAATATCAACAATTTTTAAAAAATTTCACAATCAACAAAAAAATATGGCACTAATAAACTATCGCTGTTGTACTTTTTTTTATTTATACAGGGAGCTGAACTTGTTACGATTTTCATAAAACATTGGTTATAACTCTGTAAAAGCCCTATATAACATAACAAACCTTTATATTTTTGTGATGGGGAAGTTAAGAGGATTTGGCATATAAAATAAAATATAGGGTGTTCTATTTAAAAAAAAAAACGTAAGTTTGTTTCTGCCACTGTGTTATCGAACACCCTGTAACAATCTAAATAATTTCGTAATGTGAAGCTGAAAGTTGGCCACAATTTTTATTATTAAGTTTTATTGCTATCTATTACTATAGCGGATCTACTGAGCTTTACCACACTCATCAATCACCCTGTATATTGAATTTAAATTATTTTAGGACGAAAAATTTTTTGTCATTACTTTTTAAACCACAGAAATGTCTGGCAATTACAGTTCATATTTCTAATAATGTTTAAAAAGTAATGACAAAAAAATTTTTCGTCTTACAATAATTTTAAATTCGATATGTTTACCTGTACAAGTGTGCTGCGCAGTAATGAACGCAACCTGTATCAGCAGACAGATGGCCGGTGCGGCGTTCGAGGAAGCATAGGAAACAATATATGAAAGAATCAGCCGTCTTAAAATGATTTATTTTCCGACGTTGCTATCTCTTGGTCCATTAGTGCCCTTCGGGGCATCGGATGTCGGGTTCCGCCTTTTATCCATTTCTTCCAGTCGCCTCTACTGGTTGCCAGGTTCTTCATATCCCTCATACTCATGTGTATCCTTTCACCTATATCCTGGATCTGGTCCATCCATGCCTTCCTCGGCCTTCCCTTCTTTCTTTTGTTTCCCATTTTGGCTTCATGTACCTTCTTTGTAAATCTTTTTTGCTCCATTCGTTGTATGTGTCCAAACCAGCTTAATTGTTTGTTTTCGATCTTCCTCATTATCGGTTCTTGTTCCAGCTCTCTTCTTATATCTTCATTTCTGAATCTATCATACTTTGTAACTAAAGCTATTCTTCTCATATATTTCATCTTGGTCGCGTTCATCATTGATTCATGTTTCTTTTGCACAATCCATTTTTCCGCCCCATATGTCATTATCGGATTGACTATGCTGTTATGTACTCTGAGTTTAGTTTTGTTGTTTATTTCTGACTGTCCAAAAATTGTATTATTTAAAGAATAATACACGTTAGTTGTCTTCTTCAGTTTATTACTTATTGCCAAGTCCGTTTTCCCATCATCTGTTATTATATTTCCCAAATATTCAAAAGTAGATACGTGTTCTATTACTTGTTCCCTTACTATTAGTATTCCTTTCTTTTTTCCCATCTTTATTTATTATCATAAGTTTTCTTTTGTTGAGATTCATTTTCAATTTTAAATTCTGTATCTTTTTTTGCCAAATATCTATTAGTTTCTGCATTTTCTCTGCTGTGTCTGTGATTAAAACTATATCATCAGCGTATAGAAAGGAGTTGATCTTTATTGCATTTGAAGCTTAAAATCTTAAAAAATTCAAATGTTTTGCATAACTGTTGAAATGTTCAAAACGTTTTTAGACCTATCAGTCCATCATCAGTGAACTCCTATACTTGCCTAATAGCTCCAGAACCAAACAGTGGTTGGATTTATAATGCAATTTATATTGTTAAATTGTAAAATTGAAACGGTTAAAGCCGATGTTAATGGATAACTTCCTGGAACATGAAGAATCCCTACACGAACAAAATCAAACAGCCATCTTCGTCTACATACGTAGGTTGGCAGACGTATGTAGACCAATGTAGACGTATGTATAGTGAAAGTGAAAACAACAAACACAAATCTTTTTAGAGCAGCAGTGTGCAAAGTAACGATAGTCATGATGGTCGCCAACATCCGAAACGAATAAGTACTACAAGAAAGAAATAGTTAAAGTATCATTTGAGCAAAAACTACGCTTATATGCTTCACATCCAACTTAAAACAGATACCGCCTGGACTATACACGAAGATTTTTCCTTGCTAATACAAATGTTGTTAGCATAAAATTGTAGGTCGCATTTATCATATCTCGATATCTGTAACCTTTTTTTATATTTGGATGAAAATCTGGAGTTTCTCACATGAGTTTTAACGACATTGATTTATTCTAAGATTTACAGAAGTTGTGTAAACAACTATTATAATAATAGGAAGCTTGTTTTGACATCACTGACGTGTAACAAGACAAACTAAGAATATGCAAATATACAAACACACGTGTTTGTTTTTACGTTTGCTAGTTGATAACGCCAGAAAATGAGAATAAATATAGAAACTAGATATTTAAAAAAGCACAGAAGCTGCAGGACTGGCTGAGATACCAATAGAATAATTGTTAAAGCATTATTGTTTTGATCAACATTTTTAACACCCTAACATTATTGTTATTAGCATTCCTTCGTAAGTCCGAAACGACAAATTTTACAGACTCACCTCCTTTCAAGGCGACTAAGAACCGGGTTAACTTCCATCTCAAATGTGCTGATTGCATCCCAAGCTGCCTTCAATGAAATCATTTCTTCTACTAAGGCCTGTGGTCGGATTTTCTGTTTTATAACGGTTTCCAGAGTATCGCCTAGTAAGTTGGAACGAGAACATATAAAGCACACGTGCTCCGCATCTTCACTTGGCCCAATCTAGAGTAAATAAAGCTTGGCCCAATGTATAGGGCAATAAAGATATGATTGAAAACAGCCATGTTCTGAGACCATCTGTGTCAGATAGTAGTAACCTCGCCAGGTTTGCGGTTTAGCCATACATTCAACTGTGGTACTCGTATAAGACAATGCGTCCACCTGCCCGTTGATGCAGCATCCCACTCTATTGCCACCGACGTATGTTATTTTGCCGTTCTCGTCTTCGAAGTTAACGAAGGCACGATGTAGTTGTATAGTAGTAGAACGACTCTCTGTGCCGAAAAATGATTTTTCTTTTTTTGAGCTAGCAGTTCGCTACGCAGCGAATTGAGGATTGAAGCAGTTTGCTACTAATTAAGCATTCCGCCTATAACGTATATTGCGTCCTCAGATACTGTGCAAAATGAGCTTTCAACTCTCCAAGACCTCAGACGGTATAATCATGTTTCCCTTCTCCGTAATGTCTGGGTTTCGAGGAGGTTAGCCCAAATGGATATTCCGTATGTTAATAATGAGGTGACTACTCACAATAGTCCACTTACACTCGGCATTACCACTCACATGCTCCACTTGCTGCTTGAAAATTAGTCTGGTATCAATAATATAATCATTTTCGAAGGATCGGACTAATGGTTGAGATATGACTTCATGTTCTCCAATGTGAGCGGCCGTGGAGTAACGGCATATTCGCTGGCCTCATACGCCAGTGCACGTGGGTTCGAGCCCTGCCAAAGACAAACCATTTTCATTTCCAATAATGACACGAGCCGTCTCACCGTGACTCGGAGAGCACGTAAAGCCGTCGGTCCCCCTGGGCTAGTGTACATCGGCACTAGTTACTTGAAACACAATTTATTTTATTTTTATTTAATCAGTTAAGCCCATTCGTACCTTTCGGTGTTGGGCTGTTTACAACTAGTTCAATATCTACATTTCAATACATTTTAATAATTATACAAAACTTTTATTTTAACAATACAATTTTAATAAATATAAATTACTTATTTGACCCATTTTTCTGTCCATATGTTTTAATCTTGTGGTGCTTCTTTGATACTTCTTTTCCATGCTGTTCTATTTTGAGCCAATTGTTTTGCCATACTCCATTGTAGTCCTCTTTTCTCTGCTTCTTGTCTAACTTGTTCTTTCCATCTCATTCTTGGGCGACCTACTTTATTTTTCCCTTGTACTCTGACTTCATATACTTTTTTCGTTATTCTTGTGTCGTTTAGTCTGTGGATGTGGCCCAACCATCCTAACTGTCGTTCCCCTATAATTGTCTCTATGGGTTTTATCTTTAGAGCTTGAGTTATTGTGTCGTTTCTTATTTTGTCTCTTCGTGTGACCCCTTCTATTTTTCTCAAGAATCTCATCTCTGTAGCTTTGATTTTTCTTTTGTTGTTCTTTGTTAGCGTCCACGACTCACTCCCATAGACGATTGATGGTCGAACCACTTTTTGGTACACTTGTGCTTTGACTTCTTTGGGTACCTCTTTCTTTCCAAAGAACGTATTTCTTAATGTATTATAAATTGTCCCTGCTTTTCCTATTTTATTGTTTATTTCTTTGTCTATTTTACCATCTTCTTCAATAATTGTACCTAAGTAGTTGTAGCTGTTTACTTGTTCCAAAACTTGTCCTTCTACCTTAATTTTTATCACTTTTTTTGTAGTTGCCATAACCATTGTTTTATTTTATCTGTGTTTATTTCCATGTTCATTTTTCTTAGTTCTTTTATATAAGTGTTTATTATTTGTTGCAGTTTCTCTTCCGTGTCAGCTAACAATATCATATCATCTGCAAATAGTAATTCTTGTATTTGTACATTGTTCATTTTCCATTTTCCCAATATCATGTCTTTAGATTTCTCCTTCCATTGCTTTATTGCGTCATCTAGTACCATTGAGAAAAGTAATTTAGTACACAGCCTTGTTTTAGTCCTATCTTTGCCTGGAATTTATCAGATTCTTGATTGTGAGTCCTTATTTTTATTTTATTATTTTTATATAAGGCTTTAATTATTTCTATCATATCCTTTTCTATTCCATTTTTCTTTAAACATTTCCATATATCTTCCCTTCTTATTCTATCAAAAGCTTTTTTCAGATCAATAAAGCATATGTGTATCTCTTTGCATTTCATCAATAGTTTTTCTCCTATTTGTCTCAATATGAATATCAGATCTTGGGTACTCCTTCCTTTTCTGAAGCCATGCTGGGATTCTTCTAGTTTTATTTCTAGTTTTTCCCTTAGCCTTTTTTCAATTATTCTATTGAATATTTTGGCAGGAACGCTTGTCAATATAATACCCCTATAATTTTCGCAATTTCTTGCGTCTCCTTTCTTAAACAGTGGTACTATTATATCTGTTTTCCAATCAGATGGTATTTCCTTTGCTGTGATTATTTCATTTAGTAGTTCTCGGAATTTTTCTTTTGAATTTTCACTCATGTACTTTAATATTTCAGCTGTGATTTCATCTTGGCCTGGAGATTTTCCCAATTTTAATTTGTCAATGGCTTCTGCAATTTCCTCTTTTGTTATTTGCTGCATTTCCTCTGTATTTTCGATCATGTCTTCCTCTCTTTCATGTTGATATTATTTCCATTCTGTTAGTTCTTCAAAGTACTGCTTCCATCTTTGCATTATTTCTCTTTCTGTAGTTAATATATTTCCTTCTTTATCTCTTATGTTTCTTAATATATGTGTTTTCTTTTGTCTTAGCTGTTTCAATGTACCATAGAACAATTTTTGGTTATTAAAATAGTTTTCATTCATTTTGTGTCCAAAATCTTCCCAAGACTTCTTTTTTGCCGTTTTAATTTCTTGTTTAATGTCGTTTCTGGCCATTTTATATTTTTCGAAATCGTCCTCCGATTTGGTTTTTAGATACATTTTCCATACTTTTTTCTTTTCTTTCACTTTACGTTGTATTTCCGCTGTCCACCATTTACTTTTCTTCGAATATATGTTTGTGATTTTAGTTGTTCCGCATACTTCTTTTGCTGTTTTCAATATGATTTCCTTAAATTGCTTCCATTTATTTTCTATTCCTGTGTTAATTGCCTTTATAGTCTCGAACTGTTTTGTTAACTTCTTCTGGTATTCCTCTTTACTATCTAGTTCTCTTAATTTGTAGCTTTTTATTTTTTCTTTAGTTATCTTCTTTCTTTTTTCTGTTGTGTTATGTATGTACACCCTTAGTTCCATTATAAGCAAGTAATGGTCACTGCTTATTTCAGCCTCTCTTTTTACCTTTACACGTCTTTTATCATCTTTAGGTCTTTTCTTTTTATTAGGAAATAGTCTATTATGGATTTTCCTTTTCTCGATGAGATTTCTCTAGTATATTTGTGTATGTCTTTGTGCATAAATTTTGAATTCGTTATAACCATATCATTTGCTATACATTGCTGAAACACAATTAAAGATGTAAATGGCGCCGGAACTGTCCGAAAGGATCTCCCCGGCAAAAATGCCATGCGATATTATTATGTTCTCCAATACTCAGCAACATAGTTTCTACCTGATTCCGACTATTAATAAGCACCGCCTCAGTTTTGTGCTTCCCTAGTAGTTTAAAATTAACTGTGTTCATCCACTGGAAGATTTTTTAGATGATGTCAAACGTGAAATTTATTTCCCCAAAATCCATCCCTTGGTGATTATAGCTTTAGTAACCCATCGTACATAACATTTCACAAGAAAGGTCCTAGCACAGAGTACCTAGGGTACTCCTCCTTCTTAAAGTGCCTTCTCCTCAATGGAGGTTGGCTACTACAATTTCAAACTCTTCTCTCTTCAACTGTTCTTATTAGTTGTTCAAAATTTAGCCCTGTCCATTGTCGGATGTTTCTGAGCCACGATAGTCTTTATCTTCCTAGTCCTCTCTTTCCCTCGATCTTTCCTTTCACTATAAGTTGGGCATATTCTTCTTCTTCTTCTTCTTCTTCAGAGTGTTTGCATCCACTCCTAGACAAAGGCCTCCCCATGAGTTCTCCACTCTTCTCTGTTTTGTGCTATTTGGTGCCAGTTTCGTCCCATTTTTACTTTGATGTCGTCTAGCCATCGTTTTTGTGGTCTTCCTCTACCACGACTGTGCTCGCGTGGTCTCCAATGTACAATGGTTCTCGTCCACCTTTCGACGTTTTCATTACTTACCCAGTTCCATTTCATTTGCGCAATTCTTCCAATTACATCTTCCACC